>NC_091208.1:0-245932 GCF_040958095.1 Procambarus clarkii
TAACTGAGTAAGATATTGAAAAGGGGAGAAGTTCTGTTTTTATTGCATATATCGACGTTTCAGCCGGAATAGAGCGGTTTTCGTGGACATCTTCCATCGGTAATATAAACGGAAAATCAGGTTTTTTTTGTTAATTTTAATGAAAACACATTGATTTTTATCATTTGTATTGGAAACAACATTGTCATATGTCTTTTTTGGATCTAAATAATACGAAACCTCGCTCTATGATTTGAAGTTAAAATACTCAAATATGGTTAAATAGTGACTTTTTTCACGTTTTTCATGTAGTTTGATATTACGTATATATAATAATTTTTACCAATATTTCGATACTATTTCATGTAGTATCACGATATGTGATTTGGCCTTCAAATCTCAGAATTTCGCATAATATTGCATTTTAAGCAAGTTTTCTTGCATTTTGTTTCGTACGAAAAATCATCAAATTTAGCAATATTTTGACGTTTATCATCCGCTTTTCCTTTATGTGATTTAAACATAATATCATCAAATTAGGCAATATTTTGCCGTTTTTCCACATTTTTGTGAATTTTCAGTTTATTGTTATTAATTCATTAAATATATGATAAAAATTATGCAAACACATAATTGATTAGAAATTAACCTTAAATACTTCATTTTCAATCAACCATTTGTTTTTCGTTAAAATACTGAGTAAGATATTGAAAAGGGGAGAAGTTCTGTTTTTATTGCATATATCGACGTTTCAGCCGGAATAGAGCGGTTTTCGTATACATCTTCCATCGGTAATATAAACGGAAAATCAGGTTTTTTTTGTTAATTCTAATGAAAACACATTGATTTTTATCATTTGTATTGGAAACAACATTGTCATATGTCTTTTTTTGGATCTAAATAATACGAAACCTCGCTCTATGATTTGAAGTTAAAATACTCAAATATGGTTAAATAGTGACTTTTTTCACGTTTTTCATGTAGTTTGATATTACGTATAATATATAATTTTTACCAATATTTCAATACTATTTCATGTAGTATCACGATATGTGATTTGGCCTTCAAATCTCAGAATTTCGCATAATATTGCATTTTAAGCAAGTTTTCTTGCATTTTGTTTCGTACGAAAAATCATCAAATTAAGCAATATTTTGACGTTTATCATCCCCTTTTCCTCTATGTGATTTAAACAAAATATCATCGAATTAGGCAATATTTGGCCGTTTTTCCACGTTTTTGTGAATTTTCAGTTTATTGTTATTAATTCATTATATATACGATAAAAATGATGCAAACACATAATTGATTAGAAATTAACCTTAAATACTTCATTTTCTATCAACTATTTGTTTCTCGTTAAGATACTGAGTAAGATATTGAAAAGGGGAGAAGTTCTGTTTTTATTGCATATATCGACGTTTCAGCCGGAATAGAGCGGTTTTCGTGGACATCTTCCATCGGTAATATAAACGGAAAATCAGGTTTTTTTTTGTTAATTTTAATGAAAACACATTGATTTTTATCATTTGTATTGGAAACAACATTGTCATATGTCTTTTTTGGATCTAAATAATACGAAACCTCGCTCTATGATTTGAAGTTAAAATACTCAAATATGGTTAAATAGTGACTTTTTTCACGTTTTTCATGTAGTTTGATATTACGTATATATAATAATTTTTACCAATATTTCGATACTATTTCATGTAGTATCACGATATGTGATTTGGCCTTCAAATCTCAGAATTTCGCATAATATTGCATTTTAAGCAAGTTTTCTTGCATTTTGTTTCGTACGAAAAATCATCAAATTTAGCAATATTTTGACGTTTATCATCCGCTTTTCCTTTATGTGATTTAAACATAATATCATCAAATTAGGCAATATTTTGCCGTTTTTCCACATTTTTGTGAATTTTCAGTTTATTGTTATTAATTCATTAAATATATGATAAAAATTATGCAAACACATAATTGATTAGAAAACCTTAAATACTTCATTTTCAATCAACCATTTGTTTTTCGTTAAAATACTGAGTAAGATATTGAAAAGGGGAGAAGTTCTGTTTTTATTGCATATATCGACGTTTCAGCCGGAATAGAGCGGTTTTCGTATACTTCCATCGGTAATATAAACGGAAAATCAGGTTTTTTTTTGTTAATTCTAATGAAAACACATTGATTTTTATCATTTGTATTGGAAACAACATTGTCATATGTCTTTTTTTGGATCTAAATAATACGAAACCTCGCTCTATGATTTGAAGTTAAAATACTCAAATATGGTTAAATAGTGACTTTTTTCACGTTTTTCATGTAGTTTGATATTACGTATATATAATAATGTTTACCAATATTTCGATACTATTTCATTTAGTATCACGATATGTGATTTGGCCTTCAAATCTCAGAATTTCGCATAATATTGCATTTTAAGCAAGTTTTCTTGCATTTTGTTTCGTACGAAAAATCATCAAATTTAGCAATATTTTGACGTTTATCATCCGCTTTTCCTTATGTGATTTAAACATAATATCATCAATTAGGCAATATTTTGCCGTTTTTCCACATTTTTGTGAATTTTCAGTTTATTGTTATTAATTCATTAAATATATGATAAAAATTATGCAAACACATAATTGATTAGAAATTAACCTTAAATACTTCATTTTCAATCAACCATTTGTTTCTCGTTAAAACACTGAGTAAGATATTGAAAAGGGGAGAAGTTCTGTTTTTATTGCATATATCGACGTTTCAGCCGGAATAGAGCGGTTTTCGTGTACATCTTCCATCGGTAATATAAACGGAAAATCAGGTTTTTTTTTGTTAATTCTAATGAAAACACATTGATTTTTATCATTTGTATTGGAAACAACATTGTCATGTCTTTTTTGGATCTAAATAATACGAAACCTGCTCTATGATTTGAAGTTAAAATCTCCAAATATGGTAAAATAGTGACTTTTTCACGTTTTTCATGTAGTTTGTTATTACGTAAATATATTCATTTTTAGCAATATTTCGATACTATTTCATGTAGTATCACGATATGTGATTTGGCCTTCAAATCTCTGAATTTCGCATAATATTGCAATTTAAGCAAGTTTTCTTGCATTTTGTTTCATACGAAAAATCATCAAATTTAGCAATATTTTGACGTTTATCATCCCCTTTTCCTTTATGTGATTTAAACAAAATATCATTGAATTAGGCAATATTTTGCCGTTTTTCCACGTTTTTGTGAATTTTCAGTTTATTGTTATTAATTCATTATATATACGACAAAAATGACGCAAACACATAATTGATTAGAAATAAACCTTAAATGCTTCATTTTCAATCAACTATTTGTTTCTCGTTAAGATACTGAGTAAGATATTGAAAAGGGGAGAAGTTCTGTTTTTATTGCAAATATCGACGTTTCAGCCGGAATAGAACGGTTTTCGTGTACATCTTCCATCGGTAATATAAACGGAAAATCAAGAACATTTTAGTTAATTCTAATGAAAACACATTGTTTTTTATCATTTGTATTGGAAACAACATTGTCTTATGTCTTTTCTTGGATCTAAACAAAACGAAACCTCGCTCTATGATTTGAAGTTTAAATCCTCAAATATGGTAAAATAGTGACTTTTTTCACGTTTTTCATGTAGTTTGATATTACGTGTATATTAATCTTTACCAATATTTCGATACTATTTCATGTAGTATCACGATATGTGATTTGGCCTTCAAATCTCAGAATTTCGCATAATATTGCATTTTAAGCAAGTTTTCTTGCATTTTGTTTCGTACGAAAATCATCAAATTTAGCAATATTTTGACGTTTATCATCCCTTTTCCTCTATGTGATTTAAACAAAATATCATCGAATTAGGCAATATTTGGCCGTTTTTCCACGTTTTTGTGAATTTTCAGTTTATTGTTATTAATTCATTATATATACGATAAAAATGATGCAAACACATAATTGATTAGAAATTAACCTTAAATACTTCATTTTCTATCAACTATTTGTTTCTCGTTAAGATACTGAGTAAGATATTGAAAAGGGGAGAAGTTCTGTTTTTATTGAATATATCGACGTTTCAGCCGGAATAGAGCGGTTTTCGTGTACATCTTCCATCGGTAATAATAACGGAAAATCAAGAACATTTTAGTTAATTCTAATGAAAACACATTGTTTTTTATCATTTGTATTGGAAACAACATTGTCTTATATCTTTTCTTGGATCTAAATAATACGAAACCTCGCTCTATGATTTGAAGTTTAAATCCTCAAATATGGTAAAATAGTGACTTTTTCACGTTTTTCATGTAGTTTGATATTACGTAAATATATTCATTTTTACCAATATTTCGATACTATTTCATGTAGTATCACAATATGTGATTTAGCCTTCAAATCTCAGAATGTCGCAACATATTGCATTTTAAGCAAATTTCTTGCATTTTGTTTTGTACGAGAAATCATCGAATTTAGCAATATTTTGACGTTTATCATCCCCTTTTCCTCTATGTGATTTAAACAAAATATCATCGAATTAGGCAATATTTTGCCGTTTTTCCACGTTTTTGTGAATTTTCAGTTTATGGGTATTAATTCATTATATATACGACAAAAATGACGCAAACACATAATTGATTAGAAATAAACCTTAAATGCTTCATTTTCAATCAACTATTTGTTTCTCGTTAAGATACTAGTAAGATATTGAAAAGGGGAGAAGTTCTGTTTTTATTGCAAATATCGACGTTTCAGCCGGAATAGAACGGTTTTCGTGTACATCTTCCATCGGTAATATAAACGGAAAATCAAGAACATTTTAGTTAATTCTAATGAAAACACATTGTTTTTTATCATTTGTATTGATAACAACATTGTCTTATGTCTTTTCTTGGATCTAAACAATACGAAACCTCGCTCTATGATTTGAAGTTTAAATCCTCAAATATGTTAAAATAGTGACTTTTTTCACGTTTTTCATGTAGTTTGTTATTACGTAAATATATTCATTTTTACCAATATTTCGATACTATTTCATGTAGTATCACAATATGTGATTTGGCCTTCAAATCTCAGAATGTCGCAACGTATTGCATTTTAAGCAAATTTCTTGCATTTTGTTTTGTACGAGAAATCATCTAATTTAGCAATATTTTGACGTTTATCATCCCCTTTTCCTCTATGTGATTTAACAAAATATCATCGAATTAGGCAATATTTTGCCGTTTTTCCACGTTTTTATGAATTTTCAGTTTATGGGTATTAATTCATTATATATACGATAAAAATGATGCAAACATATAATTGATTAGATAATAACCTTAAATACTTCATTTTCAATCAACTATTTGTTTCTCTTTAAAATACTGAGTAAGATATTGAAAAGGGGAGAAGTTCTGTTTTTATTGAATATATCGACGTTTCAGCCGGAATACAGATGTTTTCGTGTACATCTTCCATCGGTAATATAAACGGAAAATCAGTTTTTTTTTTTTTAATTCTAACGAAAACACATTGATTTTTATCATTTGTATTGGAAACAACATTGTCATATGTCTTTTAATGGATCTAAATAATACGAAACCTCGCTCTATGATTTGAAGTTAAAATCCTCAAATATGGTTAAATAGTGACTTTTTTCACGTTTTTCATGTAGTTTGATATTACGTATATATATTAATTTTTACCAATATTTCGATACTATTTCATGTAGTATCACGATATGTGATTTGTCCTTCAAATCTTAGAATTTCGCATAATATTGCATTTTAAGCAAGTTTTCTTGCATTTTGTTTCGTACGAAAAATCATCAAATTAAGCAATATTTTGACGTTTATCATCCCCTTTTCCTCTATGTGATTTAAACAAAATATCATCGAATTAGGCAATATTTTGCCGTTTTTCCACGTTTTTGTGAATTTTCAGTTTATTGTTATTAATTCATTAATATACGATAAAAATGATGCAAACACATAATTGATTAGAAATTAACCTTAAAACTTCATTTTCTATCAACTATTTGTTTCTCGTTAAGATACTGAGTAAGATATTGAAAAGGGGAGAAGTTCTGTTTTTATTGCATATATCGACGTTTCAGCCGGAATAGAGCGGTTTTCGTGTACATCTTCCATCGGTAATATAAACGGAAAATCAGGTTTTTTTTGTTAATTCTAATGAAAACACATTGTTTTTATCATTTGTATTGGAAACAACATTGTCATATGTCTTTTTTTGGATCTAAATAATACGAAACCTCGCTCTATGATTTGAAGTTAAAATACTCAAATATGGTTAAATAGTGACTTTTTTCACGTTTTTCATGTAGTTTGATATTACGTATATATAATAATTTTTACCAATATTTCGATACTATTTCATGTAGTATCACGATATGTGATTTGGCCTTCAAATCTCAGAATTTCGCATAATATTGCATTTTAAGCAAGTTTTCTTGCATTTTGTTTCGTACGAAAAATCATCATATTTAGCAATATTTTGACGTTTATCATCCGCTTTTCCTTTATGTGATTTAAACATAATATCATCAAATTAGGCAATATTTTGCCGTTTTTCCACATTTTTGTGAATTTTCAGTTTATTGTTATTAATTCATTAAATATATGATAAAAATTATGCAAACACATAATTGATTAGAAATTAACCTTAAATACTTCATTTTCAATCAACCATTTGTTTCTCGTTAAAATACTGAGTAAGATATTGAAAAGGGGAGAAGTTCTGTTTTTATTGCATATATCGACGTTTCAGCCGGAATAGAGCGGTTTTCGTGTACATCTTCCATCGGTAATAATAACGGAAAATCAAGAACATTTTAGTTAATTCTAATGAAAACACATTGTTTTTTATCATTTGTATTGGAAACAACATTGTCTTATGTCTTTTCGTGGATCTAAATAATACGAAACCTCGCTCTATGATTTGAAGTTTAAATCCTCAAATATGGTAAAATAGTGACTTTTTTCACGTTTTTCATGTAGTTTGTTATTACGTAAATATATTCATTTTTACCAATATTTCGATACTATTTCATGTAGTATCACAATATGTGATTTGGCCTTCAAATCTCAGAATGTCGCAACATATTGCATTTTAAGCAAATTTCTTGCATTTTGTTTTGTACGAGAAATCATCTAATTTAGCAATATTTTGACGTTTATCATCCCCTTTTCCTCTATGTGATTTAACCAAATATCATCGAATTAGGCAATATTTTGCCGTTTTTCCACGTTTTTATGAATTTTCAGTTTATGGGTATTAATTCATTATATATACGATAAAAATGATGCAAACATATAATTGATTAGATAATAACCTTAAATACTTCATTTTCAATCAACTATTTGTTTCTCTTTAAAATACTGAGTAAGATATTGAAAAGGAGAGAAGTTCTGTTTTTATTGAATATATCGACGTTTCAGCCGGAATAGAGATGTTTTCGTGTACATCTTCCATCGGTAATATAAACGGAAAATCAGGTTTTTTTTTGTTAATTCTAATGAAAACACATTGATTTTGATCATTTGTATTGGAAACAACATTGTCATATGTCTTTTTTTGGATCTAAATAATACGAAACCTCGCTCTATGATTTGAAGTTAAAATACTCAAATATGGTTAAATAGTGACTTTTTTCACGTTTTTCATGTAGTTTGATATTACGTAAATATATTCATTTTTACCAATATTTCGATACTATTTCATGTAGTATCACAATATGTGATTTGGCCTTCAAATCTCAGAATGTCGCAACATATTGCATTTTAAGCAAATTTCTTGCATTTTGTTTTGTACGAAAAATCATCTAATTTAGCAATATTTTGACGTTTATCATCCCCTATTCCTCTATGTGATTTAACAAAATATCATTGAATTAGGCAATATTTTGCCGTTTTTCCACGTTTTTATGAATTTTCAGTTTATGGTATTAATTCATTATATATACGATAAAAATGATGCAAACATATAATTGATTAGATAATAACCTTAAATACTTCATTTTCAATCAACTATTTGTTTTCTTAAATACTGAGTAAGATATTGAAAAGGGGAGAAGTTCTGTTTTTATTGAATATATCGACGTTTCAGCCGGAATAGAGATTTTCGTGTACATCTTCCATCGGTAATATAAACGGAAAATCAGTTTTTTTTTGTTAATTCTAATGAAAACACATTGATTTTTATCATTTGTATTGGAAACAACATTGTCATATGTCTTTTTGGATCTAAATAATACGAAACCTCGCTCTATGATTTGAAGTTAAAATACTCAAATATGGTTAAATAGTGACTTTTTTCACGTTTTTCATGTAGTTTGATATTACGTAAATATATTCATTTTTACCAATATTTCGATACTATTTCATGTAGTATCACAATATGTGATTTGGCCTTCAAATCTCAGAATGTCGCATAATATTGCATTTCAAGCAAGTTTTCTTGCATTTTGTTTCGTACGAAAAATCATCGAATTTACCAATATTTTGACGTTTATCATCCCCTTTTCCTCTATGTGATTTAAACAAAATATCATCGAATTAGGCAATATTTTGCCGTTTTTCCACGTTTTGGTGAATTTTCAGTTTCTGGGTATTAATTCATTATATATACGATAAAAATGATGCAAACACATAATTGATTAGATAATAACCTTAAATACTTCATTTTCAATCAACTATTTGTTTCTCGTTAAAATACTGAGTAAGATATTGAAAAGGGGAGAAGTTCTGTTTTTATTGCATATATCGACGTTTCAGCCGGAATAAGCGGTTTTCGTGTACATCTTCCATCGGTAATATAAACGGAAAATCAGGTTTTTTTTTGTTAATTCTAATGAAAACACATTGATTTTTATCATTTGTATTGGAAACAACATTGTCATATGTCTTTTTTTGGATCTAAATAATACGAAACCTCGCTCTATGATTTGAAGTTAAAATACTCAAATATGGTTAAATAGTGACTTTTTTCACGTTTTTCATGTAGTTTGATATTACGTATATATAATAATTTTTACCAATATTTCGATACTATTTCATGTAGTATCACGATATGTGATTTGGCCTTCAAATCTCAGAATTTCGCATAATATTGCATTTTAAGCAAGTTTTCTTGCATTTTGTTTCGTACGAAAAATCATCAAATTTAGCAATATTTTGACGTTTATCATCCGCTTTTCCTTTATGTGATTTAAACATAATATCATCAAATTAGGCAATATTTTGCCGTTTTTCCACATTTTTGTGAATTTTCAGTTTATTGTTATTAATTCATTAAATATATGATAAAAATTATGCAAACACATAATTGATTAGAAATTAACCTTAAATACTTCATTTTCAATCAACCATTTGTTTCTCGTTAAAATACTGAGTAAGATATTGAAAAGGGGAGAAGTTCTGTTTTTATTGCATATATCGACGTTTCAGCCGGAATAGAGCGGTTTTCGTGTACATCTTCCATCGGTAATAATAACGGAAAATCAAGAACATTTTAGTTAATTCTAATGAAAACACATTGTTTTTTATCATTTGTATTGGAAACAACATTGTCTTATGTCTTTTCTTGGATCTAAATAATACGAAACCTCGCTCTATGATTTGAAGTTTAAATCCTCAAATATGGTAAAATAGTGACTTTTTTCACGTTTTTCATGTAGTTTGATATTACGAAAATATATTCATTTTTACCAATATTTCGATACTATTTCATGTAGTATCACAATATGTGATTTGGCCTTCAAATCTCAGAATGTCGCAACATATTGCATTTTAAGCAAATTTCTTGCATTTTGTTTTGTACGAGAAATCATCGAATTTAGCAATATTTTGACGTTTATCATCCCCTTTTCCTCTATGTGATTTAAACAAAATATCATCGAATTAGGCAATATTTTGCCGTTTTTCCACGTTTTTATGAATTTTCAGTTTATGGGTATTAATTCATTATATATACGATAAAAATGATGCAAACATATAATTGATTAGATAATAACCTTAAATACTTCATTTTCAATCAACTATTTGTTTCTCTTTAAAATACTGAGTAAGATATTGAAAAGGAGAGAAGTTCTGTTTTTATTGAATATATCGACGTTTCAGCCGGAATAGAGATGTTTTCGTGTACATCTTCCATCGGTAATATAAACGGAAAATCAGGTTTTTTTTTTGTTAATTCTAATGAAAACACATTGATTTTGATCATTTGTATTGGAAACAACATCGTCATATGTCTTTTTTTGGATCTAAATAATACGAAACCTCGCTCTATGATTTGAAGTTAAAATACTCAAATATGGTTAAATAGTGACTTTTTTCACGTTTTTCATGTAGTTTGATATTACGTAAATATATTCATTTTTACCAATATTTCGATACTATTTCATGTAGTATCACAATATGTGATTTGGCCTTCAAATCTCAGAATGTCGCATAATATTTGCATTTCAAGCAAGTTTTCTTGCATTTTGTTTCGTACGAAAAATCATCGAATTTACCAATATTTTGACGTTTATCATCCCCTTTTCCTCTATGTGATTTAAACAAAATATCATCGAATTAGGCAATATTTTGCCGTTTTTCCACGTTTTTGTGAATTTTCAGTGTCTGGGTATTAATTCATTATATATACGATAAAAATGATGCAAACACATAATTGATTAGATAATAACCTTAAATACTTCATTTTCAATCAACTATTTGTTTCTCGTTAAAATACTGAGTAAGATATTGAAAAGGGGAGAAGTTCTGTTTTTATTGCATATATCGACGTTTCAGCCGGAATAGAGCGGTTTTCGTGTACATCTTCCATCGGTAATATAAACGGAAAATCAGGTTTTTTTTTTGTTAATTCTAATGAAAACACATTGATTTTTATCATTTGTATTGGAAACAACATTGTCATTTGTCTTTTTTGGATCTAAATAATACGAAACCTCGCTCTATGATTTGAAGTTAAAATCTCCAAATATGGTAAAATAGTGACTTTTTCACGTTTTTCATGTAGTTTGATATTACGTAAATATATTCATTTTTAGCAATTTTCGATACTATTTCATGTAGTATCACGATATGTGATTTGGCCTTCAAATCTCAGAATTTCGCATAATATTGCAATTTAAGCAAGTTTTCTTGCATTTTGTTTCATACGAAAAATCATCAAATTTAGCAATATTTTGACGTTTATCATCCCCCTTTTCCTTTATGTGATTTAAACAAAATATCATTGAATTAGGCAATATTTTGCCGTTTTTCCACGTTTTTGTGAATTTTCAGTTTATTGTTATTAATTCGTTATATATACGACAAAAATGATGCAAACACATAATTGATTAGAAATAAACCTTAAATGCTTCATTTTCAATCAACTATTTGTTTCTCGTTAAGATACTGAGTAAGATATTGAAAAGGGGAGAAGTTCTGTTTTTATTGCAAATATCGACGTTTCAGCCGGAATAGAACGGTTTTCGTGTACATCTTCCATCGGTAATATAAACGGAAAATCAAGAACATTTTAGTTAATTCTAATGAAAACACATTGTTTTTTATCATTTGTATTGGAAACAACATTGTCATATGTCTTTTCTTGGATCTAAACAATACGAAACCTCACTCTATGATTTGAAGTTTAAATCCTCAAATATGGTAAAATAGTGACTTTTTTCACGTTTTTCATGTAGTTTGATATTACGTGTATATATTAATTTTTACCAATATTTCGATACTATTTCATGTAGTATCACGATATGTGATTTGGCCTTCAAATCTCAGAATTTCGCATAATATTGCATTTTAAGCAAGTTTTCTTGCATTTTGTTTCGTACGAAAAATCATCAAATTTAGCAATATTTTGACGTTTATCATCCCCTTTTTCCTGTATGTGATTTAAACAAAATATCATGGAATTAGGCAATATTTGGCCGTTTTTCCACGTTTTTGTGAATTTTCAGTTTATTGTTATTAATTCATTATATATACGATAAAAATGATGCAAACACATAATTGATTAGAAATTAACCTTAAATACTTCATTTTCTATCAACTATTTGTTTCTCGTTAAGATACTGAGTAAGATATTGAAAAGGGGAGAAGTTCTGTTTTTATTGCATATATCGACGTTTCAGCCGGAATAGAGCGGTTCTCGTGTACATCTTCCATCGGTAATAATAACGGAAAATCAAGAACATTTTAGTTAATTCTAATGAAAACACATTGTTTTTTATCATTTGTTTTGGAAACAACATTGTCTTATGTCTTTTCTTGGATCTAAATAATACGAAACCTCGCTCTATGATTTGAAGTTTAAATACTCAAATATGGTAAAATAGTGACTTTTTTCACGTTTTTCATGTAGTTTGTAGTTTTTTCATGTAGTAAATATATTCATTTTTACCAATATTTCGATACTATTTCATGTAGTATCACAATATGTGATTTGGCTTTCAAATCTCAGAATGTCGCATAATATTGCATTTCAAGCAAGTTTTTTTGCATTTTGTTTCGTACGAAAAATCATCGAATTTAGCAATATTTTGACGTTTATCATCCCCTTTTCCTCTATGTGATTTAAACAAAATATCATCGAATTATGCAATATTTTGCCGTTTTTCCACGTTTTTGTGAATTTTCAGTTTCTGGGTATTAATTCATTATATATACGATAAAAATGATGCAAACACATAATTGATTAGATAATAACCTTAAATACTTCATTTTCAATCAACTATTTGTTTCTCGTTAAAATACTGAGTAAGATATTGAAAAGGGGAGAAGTTCTGTTTTTATTGAATATAAATCGACGTTTCAGCCGGAATAGAGATGTTTTCGTGTACATCTTCCATTGGTAATATAAACGGATAATCAGGTGTTTTTTTTTTGTTAATTCTAATGAAAACACATTGATTTTTATCATTTGTATTGGAAACAACATTGTCATATGTCTTTTTCTGGATCTAAATAATACGAAACCTCGCTCTATGATTTGAAGTTAAAATCCTCAAATATGGTTAAATAGTGACTTTTTTCACGTTTTTCATGTAGTTTGATATTACGTATATATAATAATTTTTACCAATATTTCGATACTATTTCATGTAGTATCACGATATGTGATTTGGCCTTCAAATCTCAGAATTTCGCATAATATTGCATTTTAAGCAAGTTTTCTTGCGTTTTGTTTCGTATGAAAAATCATCAAATTTAGCAATATTTTGACGTTTATCATCCCCTTTTCCTTTATGTGATTTAAACATAATATCATCAAATTAGGCAATATTTTGCCGTTTTTTCCCCATTTTTGTGAATTTTCAGTTTATTGTTATTAATTCATTAAATATATGATAAAAGTTATGCAAACACATAATTGATTAGAAATTAACCTTAAATACTTCATTTTCAATCAACCATTTGTTTCTCGTTAAAATACTGAGTAGGATATTGAAAAGGGGAGAATTTCGGTTTTTATTGCATACATCGACGTTTCAGCCGGATTAGAGCGGTTTTACGTGTACATCTTCCATCGGTAATATAACGGAAAATCAGGAACATTTTAGATAATTCTAATGAAAACACATTGGTTTTTATCATTTGTATTGGAAACAACATTGTCATATCCCAGCAAACAATTTTAGGTTGCCACAACATATCTGGAAAGTATTTGAAAGGATTAGAAACGTTTGTTTTATCGTATCAGATACGATATTGTGTGTGGACTTAAATAGGTTTCCAAAACTTATAACCAAAACCTTCGTATCTAACACTAACTTGAGATGTTGTGGCAACTTTACAATCCTAACATGAGTCATTCATAATCCATTCATATACCAATATGAATCTCTTATGAAAGGTTTGAGCCTATAATCTGAACCCTTTTCACATCTTTGTGTTTAAAGTTAAATTTCTTGAAATTAAATTATATTATTTTATATTATATTATTTTTATTATATTTTATTTTATATTATATTATTGTTTTCAATTTAAATATTAAAACCAATTTAAGGGTAAAAAAATCTAATAATTTATATTTCTTTTATTATTTACTAACAATTATAATTATTAACTAACGGAGAGAAGGGAGGCTGTACGGTGGACAGTGGCGGCTGTGGCAGACAATGGCGGCGGTGGCGGATAGTGGCGGAGGGCGGACAGTGCTGGCGGGCGGACAGTGGCGGCTGTGGCGGCGGTAGTTGACAGTGGCGGCGGTGGCGGATAGTGGCGGCTGTGGCAGACAATGGCGGCGGTGGCGGATAGTGGCGGCGGGCGGACAGTGGTGGAGGGCGGACAGTGGCGGCTGTGGCGGCGGTAGTTGACAGTGGCGGCGGTGGCGGATAGTGGCGGCGGTGGTGGACAGTGGCGGCGGTGGCGGATAGTGGTGGCGGGCGGACAGTGGCGGCTGTGGCGGCGGTGGTGGACAGTGGCGGCGGGCGGACAGTAGCGGCGGGCGGACAGTGGTGGCGGTGGCGGATAGTGGCGGCGGCGGTGGACAGTGGCGGGATGCGGACAGTGGCGGCGGGCGGACAGTGGCGGCGGCGGGCGGACAGTGGTGGCGGTGGCGGACAGTGGCGGTGGCGGACAGTGGTGGCGGTGGCGGACAGTGGCGGCGGTGGCGGACAGTGGCGGCGGGCGGACAGTGGCGGCGGTGGCGGATAGTGGCAGCGGGCGGACAGTGGCGGCTGTGGCGGACAGTGGCGGCGGGCGGACAGTGGCGGCTGTGGCGGATAGTGGCGGCGGTGGCGGATAGTGGCGGCGGGAGGACAGTGGCGGCTGTGGCGGACATTGGCGGCGGTGGCGGATAGTGGCGGCGGGAGGACAGTGGCGGCTGTGGCAGATAGTGGCGGCGGGAGGACAGTGGCGGCTGTAACGGACATTGGCGGCGGTGGCGGACAGTGGCGGCGGGCGGACAGTGGCGGCTGTGGCGGACAGTGGCGGCGGGCGGACAGTGGCGGCTGTGGCGGACAGTGGCGGCTGTGGCGGACAGTGGCGGCGGGCGGACAGTGGCGGCTGTGGCGGACATTGGCGGCGATGGCGGACAGTGGTGGCGGTGGCGGACATTGGCGGCGGTGGCGGACAGTGGCGGCGAGCGGACAGTGGCGACGGGCGGACAGTGGCGGCGGCTGGCGGACAGTGGTGGCGGTGGCGGACAGTGGTGGCGGTGGCGGACAGTGGCGGCGGCCGGACAGTGGTGGCGGTGGCGGACAGTGGTGGCGGTGGTGGACAGTGGCGGCGGTGGTGGACAGTGGCGGCGGTGGCGGACAGTGGTGGCGGTGGTGGACAGTGGCGGCGGTGGTGGACAGTGGCGGCGGTGGCGGACAGTGGCGGCGGTGGCGGACAGTGGCGGCGGGTAGACAGTGGTGGCGGTGGCGGAAAGTGGCGGCGGTGGCGGAAAGTGGCGGCGGTGGCGGACAGTGGTGGCGGTGGCGGACAGTGGCGGCGGTGGCGGACAGTGGCGGCGGGCGGACAGTGGCGGCTGTGGCGGACAGTGGCGGCGGGCGGACAGTGGCGGCTGTGGCGGACAGTGGCGGCTGTGGCGGACAGTGGCGGCGGGCGGACAGTGGCGGCTGTGGCGGACATTGGCGGCGATGGCGGACAGTGGTGGCGGTGGCGGACATTGGCGGCGGTGGCGGACAGTGGCGGCGAGCGGACAGTGGCGGCGGTGGTGGACAGTGGCGGCATGCGGACAGTGGCGACGGGCGGACAGTGGCGGCGGCGGGCGGACAGTGGTGGCGGTGGCGGACAGTGGTGGCGGTGGCGGACAGTGGCGGCGGCCGGACAGTGGTGGCGGTGGCGGACAGTGGTGGCGGTGGTGGACAGTGGCGGCGGTGGTGGACAGTGGCGGCGGTGGCGGACAGTGGTGGCGGTGGTGGACAGTGGCGGCGGTGGTGGACAGTGGCGGCGGTGGCGGACAGTGGCGGCGGTGGCGGACAGTGGCGGCGGGTAGACAGTGGTGGCGGTGGCGGACAGTGGCGGCGGTGGCGGAAAGTGGCGGAGGTGGCGGACAGTGGCGGCGGGCGGACAGTGGCAGCGGTGGCGGAGAATGGCGGCGGGCGGACAGTGGCGGCTGTGGCGGACAGTGGCGGCGGTGGTGGACAGTGGCGGCTGTGGCGGACAATGGTGGCGGTGGTGGACAGTGGTGGCGGTGGCGGACAGTGGTGGCGGTGGCGGACAGTGGTGGCGGTGGCGGACAGTGGCGGCGGGCGGACAGTGGCGGCGGGCGGACAGTGGTGGCGGTGGCGGACAGTGGTGGCGGTGGCGGACAGTGGCGGCGGTGGCGGACAGTGGCGGCGGGCGGACAGTGGTGGCGGTGGCGGAGAGTGGTGGCGGACAGTGGTGGCGGTGGCGGACAGTGGCGGTGGTGGCAGAGTGGTGGCGGACAGTGGCGGCGGTGGCGGACAGTAGCGGCGGACGGACAGTGGCGGCTGTGGCGGACAGTGGCAGCGGGCGGACAGTGGCGGCTGTGTCTGGCGGTGGCGGTGGTGGCGGGCGGTAGTGGTGGGCGGTGGCGGGCGGCGGCGGCTGTGATGGGTGGTGGCGATCGGCGGTGGTGGGGCTGGTGGCGGCTGGCGGTGGCGGCTGGTGGTGGGCGGTGGTGGCGGTTGGTGTTGGTGGCAGCTGGTGGCGGGCGGTGGCGGCTGGTGGCGGGCGGTGGTGGCGGTGGTGGCGGGCGGTGGCAGCTGGTGGCGGTTTTGGCGGCTAGTGGTGACGGCTGGTGGCAGTGGCAGCTGATGGCGGCTGGTGGTGGCGGTGATGGCGGCTGGTGGTGGCGGTGATGGCGGCTGGTGGTGGCGGTGATGGCGGCTGGTGGTGGCGGTGATGGCGGCTGGTGGTGGCGGTGGCGACTGTGGCAACGGGCGGTGGCGGCTGATGGCGGGCGGTGGTGGCGGTTGGTGTTGGTTGCAGCTGGTGGCGGGCGGTTGCGGCTGGTGGCGGGCGGTGGTGGCGGCTGGTGGTGGTGGCAGCTGGTGGCGGGCGGTGGCGGTGGCAGCTGAAGGTGGCTGGTGGTGGCGGGTGGCGGCTGGTGGTGGCGGTGGTAGGTGGTGGCGGCTGGTGGTGGGTGGTGGCAGCTGGTGGCGGGTGGCGATGGCGGGTGGCGGCTGGTGGTGGTGGGTAGTGGCGGCGGGTGGCGGTGGTGGCGGCTGGTGGCGGGTGACGGCTGGTGGTGACGGTGGTGGCGGCTGGTGGCAGGTGGCGGTGGTGGGTGATGGCGGTGGTGGGTGGTGGTGGTGGGTGGTGGTGGTGGTGGCGGCGGGTGGTGGCGGCGGGTGGCGGCGGTGAGTGGTGGCGGCTGGTGGTGGTGGGTGGTGGCGGCTGATGGCGGCTGGTGTTGGGTGGTGGTGGGTGGTGGTGGGTGGTGGGTGGTGGCGGCATTGGCGGCGGGTGGCGGCCAGCTGGGACACACCCTTCACCACTGAAGGTCTGAGCACAACTAACCATATGTCTCTCACACCACCAGCGCAGTGTTGGCATCAGCTCCCCCTCTCAAAATGTTTCCTTCAAAGATTGTATATTATCTTTGAACAACAAGTTTGATTATCAAGGAAATAATGCATATATTATTGTCACATTAATACTGTGCAATATCTTATTACATTCCTGCTAAATAATTATAATTTGAAACAACAGGACAAAAATCCAACATATATATAAAAACCAACATTAGACATCACGAGGCCTAGGGCTAGGCCTATCTGTGACCACACATCCTGCTTTCCTGGCCTGCTACCCTCTCACACCTCACACTCTTAACTCTCTCATAATCACTCTCACGTCTCAATCACTCTTACGCACTATTACTCACTCTTACTCTCAGTCATCCTTACTCACTCTCATACTCACTCTTACTCTGTCACTCTTACTCTCACTCTTACTCCCAATCACTCTTACTCCCAATCACTCTTACTCTCAATCACTCTTACTCTCAATCACTCTTACTCTCAATCACTCTTACTCTCATTCATACTCTTACTCACTCTTACTCTCAATCACTCTTATTCTCATTCTTACTCCTACTCTCACTCTTACTCCTACTCCCAATCACTCTTACTCCCAATCACTCTTACTCTCAATCACTCTTACTCCATATCACTCTTACTCTCAATCACTCTTACTCTCAATCACTTACTCTCAATCACTCTTACTCCCAATCACTCTTACTCTCACTAACTCTCAATCACTCTTACTCACTCTGTCACTCTTACTCTTACTCACTCTTACTCACTCTTACTTATACTCACTCTTACTCACACTTACACACTCTCACTCACTCTTACTCACACTTACACACTCTCTGGCACTCTCACTCACCTTCAGTCACTCTTACTCACTCTTACCCACTCTCGCTCACTCTTACTCACTCTAGTTAATAAGAACACGCCAATATAAGACAACAAAACGTTTTCAGATTCTTTCACACCACTTTCCAGCAACTTTTATAATTTATATAAATTATCTTAGGGAATAATACATAAATTATATATTTAAACATGATATTAGTGTTTAGTGGAATGCATAAGGAGTCAAATTGTGTTAAAAAGAGCGATTTTTAGAAAATTTGGAAAACTACTTTCTTCTGATCATATTATAACAAAATGGATTTTGAACGTTTCACTCAACCAATATATATCATTCTCAATTTATTAATGAATTTTACAAAAAAACACCATAAATTTTGTATTTAAACATGTAAAAACTATTTGTATACATTAGGAACAAAAAACTTGTAGAAAAACAATTTATTATAAAACCTTTGTGTTTGGATTTTTTTATTAAAAGTTTCTCAAAGGCTCTCCTGCACCATTCTCAATGCAAATCATTCCCACGCCTATGGGAAGAGATAGACAAACGTTTTCTAGATGATTTGTGTTTGCTGGGATGTCTTTTCTTGGATGTAAATAATACGAAACCTCGCTCTATGATTTGAAGTTAAAATCTCCAAATATGGTAAAATAGTGACTTTTTTCACGTTTTTCATGTAGTTTGATATTACGTAAATATATTCATTTTCAGCAATATTTCGATACTATTTCATGTAGTATCATGATATGTGATTTGGCCTTCAAATCTCAGAATTTCGCATAATATTGCATTTTAAGCAAGTTTTCTTGCATTTTGTTTCGTACGAAAAATCATCGAATTTAGCAATATTTTGACGTTTATCATCTGCTTTTCCTTTATGTGATTTAAACAAAATATCATCGAATTAGGCAATATTTTTCCGTTTTTCACGTTTTTGTGAATTTTCAGTCCATGGGTACTAATTCATTATATATACGATAAAAGTATGAGCCTCTGCATCACTCTCTTCATCCTCTGCATCCATCTCTTGAGCATCTGCATCACTCTCCTGGGCCCCTGCATCAATTTCTTGAGCCTCTGCATCACTCTCTTGAGCCTCTGCATCACCCTCTTAAGCCTCTGCATCTCTATTTTGAGCCTCTACATCACTTTCTTATGCCTCTACATCCCTTTCTTGAGCCTCTGCATCCCTCTCTTGAACTCCTGCATCCCTCTCATGAGCCTCGCATCCTTCTCCTGAGTCTTTGCATCACTCAGTTAAGCCTGTGCTTCCCTCTCTTGAGCCTCTGCATCTCTCTCGTAATCCTCTGCATCACTCTCTTGAGCCTCTGCATCCCTCTCTTGAGCCTCTGCAACACTCTTCAGCCTCAGCATCACTCTCTTAAGCCTATGAATCCCTCTCTTGAGCCTCTGAATCCCTCTCATGAGCCTCTGCATTACTCTCTCGAGCCTCTGCATCACTTTCTTGATCCTCTGCATCACTCTCTTGAGCCTCTGCATCACTCTCTTAAGCCTCTGCATCACTCTCCTAAGCCTTCTTCCCTCTCTTGATCCTCTGCATCACTCTCTTAAGCCTCTGAGGAATTCAGAGGCTCAAGAGAGGGATTGGAAACAACATTGTCATATGTCTTTTCTTGGATCTAAATAATACGAAACCTCGCTCTATGATTTGAAGTTAAAATCTTCAAATATGGTAAAATAGTGACTTTTTCACGTTTTTCATGTAGTTTGATATTACGTAAATATATTCATTTTTACCAATATTTCGATACTATTTCATGTAGTATCACGATATGTGATTTGGCCTTCAAATCTCAGAATTTCGCATAATATTGCAATTTAAGCAAGTTTTCTTGCATTTTGTTTCGGACGAAAAATCATCGAATTTAGCAATATCTTGACGTTTATCATCCCCTTTTCCTTTATGTGATTTAAACAAAATATCATCGAATTAGGCAATATTTTGCCGTTTTTCCACGTTTTTGTGAATTTTCAGTTTATTGTTATTATTTCATTATATATACGATAAAAATGAAGCAAACACATAATTGATTAGAAATTAACCTTAAATCTTCATTTTCAATCAACTATTTGTTTCTCGCTAAGATACTGAGTAAGATATTGAAAAGGGGAGAAGTTCTGTTTTTATTGCTTATTTCGACGTTTCAGCCGGAATAGAGCGGTTTTCGTGTGCATCTTCCATCGGTAATATAAACGGAAAATCAAGAACATTTTAGTTAATTCTAATGAAAACACATTGTTTTTTATCATTTGTATTGGAAACAACATTGTCTTATGTCTTTTCTTGGATCTAAATAATACGAAACCTCGCTCTATGATTTGAAGTTTAAATCCTCAAATATGGTAAAATAGTGACTTTTTTCACGTTTTTCATGTAGTTTGATATTACGTAAATATATTCATTTTTACCAATATTTCGATACTATTTCATGTAGTATCACAATATGTGATTTGGCCTTCAAATCTCAGAATGTCGCATAATATTGCATTTTAAGCAAGTTTTCTTGCATTTTGTTTCGTACGAAAAATCACCGAATTTAGCAATATTTTGACGTTTATCATCCCCTTTTCCTCTATGTGATTTAAACAAAATATCATCGAATTAGGCAATATTTTGCCGTTTTTCCACGTTTTGTGAATTTTCAGTTGATGGGTATTAATTCATTATATATACGATAAAAATGATGCAAACACATAATTGATTAGATAATAACCTTAAATACTTCATTTTCAATCAACTATTTGTTTCTCGTTAAAATACTGAGTAAGATATTGAAAAGGGGAGAAGTTCTGTTTTTATTGAATATATCGACGTTTCAGCCGGAATAGAGATGTTTTCGTGTACATCTTCCATCGGTAATATAAACGGAAAATCAGGTTTTTTTTTTGTTAAATCAAATGAAAACACATTGATTATATAAATAATACGAAACCTCGCTCTATGATTTGAAGTTAAAATCCTCAAATATGGTTAAATAGTGACTTTTTCACGTTTTTCATGTAGTTTGATATTACGTATATATATTAATTTTTACCAATATTTCGATACTATTTCATGTAGTATCACGATATGTGATTTGGCCTTCAAATCTCAGAATTTCGCATAATATTGCATTTTAAGCAAGTTCTCTTCCATTTTGTTTCTTACGAAAAATCATCATATTTAGCAATATTTTGACGTTTATCATCCCCTTTTCCTTTATGTGATTTAAACATATATTATCGAATTAGGCAATATTTCGCCGTTTTTCCACATTTTTGTGAATTTTCCGTTTATTGTTATTAATTCATTAAATATACGATAAAAATTATGCAAACACATAATTGATTTGAAATTAACCTAAAATACTTCATTTTCAATCAACCATTTGTTTCTCGTTAAAATACTGAGTAGGATATTGAAAAGGGGAGAAGTTTGGTTTTTATTGCATATATCGACGTATCAGCCGGATTAGAGCGGTTTACGTGTACATCTTCCATTGGTATTATAAACGGAAAATAAGAAACATTTTAGTTAATTCTAATGAAAACACATTTGTTTTTATCATTTGTATTGGAAACAACATTGTCATATGTCTTTTTTTGGATCTAAATAATACGAAACCTCGCTCTATGATTTGAAGTTAAAATCTTCAAATTTGGTAAAATAGTGACTTTTTCACGTTTTTCATGTAGTTTGATATTACGTAAATATATTCATTTTTACTAATATTTTGATACTATTTCATGTAGTATCACGATATGTGATTTGGCCTTCAAATCTCAGAATTTCGCATAATATTGCAATTTAAGCAAGTTTTCTTGCATTTTGTTGCGGACGAAAAATCATCGAATTTAGCAATATCTTGACGTTTATCATCCTCTTTTCCTTTATGTGATTTAAACAAACTATCATCGAATTAGGCAATATTTTGCCGTTTTTCCACGTTTTTGTGAATTTTCAGTTTATTGTTATTAATTCATTATATATTCGATAAAAATGAAGCAAACACATAATTGATTAGAAATTAACCTTAAATACTTCATTTTCAATCAACTATTTGTTTCTCGTTAAGATACTGAGTAAGATATTGAAAAGGGGAGAAGTTCTGTTTTTATTGCATATATCGACGTTTCAGACGGAATAGAGCGGTTTTCGTGTACATCTTCCATCGGTAATATAAACGGAAAATCAAGAACATTTTAGTTAGTTCTAATGAAAACACATTGTTTTTTATCATTTGTATTGGAAACAACATTGTCTTATGTCTTTTCTTGGATCTAAATAATACGAAACCTCGCTCTATGATTTGAAGTTTAAATCCTCAAATGTGGTAAAATAGTGACTTTTTCACGTTTTTCATGTAGTTTGATATTACGTAAATATATTCATTTTTACCAATATTTCGATACTATTTCATGTAGTTCATTCTATTTCATACTATTTCAACAGATACAAGTTGTTACAATGACGGATGGACTAAACAGATGTACATCAGTCTAAATAAAACTATTTTTTTGTGCATATAGTGACATTTACCTTACAAATTGAAATGTGATATGTATTGGACAAATTTAGTTTACCATTAGAGCACATACTGGCATTATTACCATTAGAGCACTTACTGGCATTATTACCATTAGAGCACTTACTGGCATTATTACCATTAGAGCCCTTACTGGCATTATTACCATTAGAGCACTTACTGGCATTATTACCATTAGAGCACTTACTGGCATTATTACCATTAGAGCACTTACTGGCATTATTACCATTAGAGCACTTACTGGCATTATTACCATTAGAGCACTTACTGGCATTATTACCATTAGAGCACATATTGGCATTATTATCATTAGAGCATACTGGCATTATTACCATTAGAGCACATACTGGCATTATTACCACTAGAGCACATACTGGCATTATTACCACTAGAGCACATACTGGCATTATTACCATTAGAGCACATACTGGCATTATTACCATTAGAGCACATACTGGCATTATTACCATTAGAGCACTTACTGGCATTATTACCATTAGAGCACATACTGCCATTATTACCATTAGAGCACATACTGGCATTATTACCATTAGAGCACATACTGGCATTATTACCATTAGAGCACATACTGGCATTATTACCATTAGAGCACATATTGGCTATGACAGATATTGACACACATTATATCACAAAAATTGGAGGTTAAGACAATTTAAAGAACAAAAATAATAATTTTATGAAGTTACGAATGTTCACATCCTCAGTTCTTCACCAACAGATTGTAGAGTTATCCCGGACCAAAGTGACCCCCAGACACACAGGCCATGTTACATAGATCCGTCTTCAATATCACTCAAGATGCCTGTCAGTGAGCCATGTCTCCGTAATTGTAGTTCCTTCATCATTCCAAATATCCAACTGGGGACGTCTCCCTGCTGTGTCTGCTGACTAGTTTATCCTATCCTGCAGCCTGCTGCACCATTACGTACATCAGTTACAGGCAGATACTGTAACATTTCAGGGTATCTCCAAGTAGGGGAAGTGAGAGGTCAGGGGGTGCCGAGGGTTGTACAAGCTGTACAACATGTGTTAATTGATATTCCTCACTATCACCTTTCCTATGGGGTCTTTGCCGGTGTCTTGCTGGGGTCTACGGTGACCCCAGCACCAGCTGCGTTGGGTTAAGAGACCCAAGGGTGACAGTGACGTAAGGGCAGAGCCCAGATGCCAAGAACGAGCTGGATCAGGCAGAACGAGGGCTAGTGAGAAGTCGGGTGCAGGTGACGAATTACCACATCAAGTCCGCTGTTCCTGAGATTCAGTATACATACCTTGGGTTGAGGACGACCTCGTACCGCTTCGGAACTCATGAATAAAAAAAGCCACTGGGCCGCCATGATCGTGATATTGATATTGATCTCGTAAGTGCACTCTTAAGTTTATTGTAAATCCCAGTCTATGACAGCGGTTTCAGGATCAGTAAGCCACAATGTAGGACAGAAAATAAGAGATGCTTTTCCACCCATAGGGTTATAAACCCATGGAACCGCCTACCCATCGAAGCCGGATTGACAAAATATTACTGCGATTCAAAATCAACCTCAATAAAATCATAACGACAGATAGAGGGGACCTTTGACAAGCCGCCCGCTTCTTGTCCTCATCGACGCCACTAGGGAGATAGTAGACCTAAGGTAAATTCAGTTAATTCTATTCTTAATGTCAGACTCACACCAGTGAGGAGTGAGGTCCTCGCCTATAAGCAGCCGGGCACGCCAGGTCCATGTACGACAACCCCCCCCCCCCCGATGTCGGGTTGGTTTGCCATAAAATCTCATTCATTCTTGAGAGCAAGTCCCGGGAGCGCTGCTCCGGCGCTGCCACCTCACCCTCAACTGCTACACCAAGGGCAGGGAAGCAGTGCCCCTGCATGGCAGGTGGTGCTCCTGGAACATACCAGAGCACCGCTCCTTTGCCAGGTAAGTCCACTACGGGCTAACCATAGCCCGTGCTACTTGCCCCGCTCCTGTGCTAGGTAAGTTACGGGCTCACCATAGCCCGTGCTACTTGGCACTTGTTCCGAGAAGCTGACTCTATAAAAACATGGAACATACCTGGTGAGGAGGGGGAGGGAATTAGCAGGAGAAAGTGACAAGCCATATAGTAGAGACCATAAGGACTATATTGCACTTGGAAGGGGTCAGTATGAGAATTTGGGATGGGACGCGGGGATGGAATGGTGCCCAACCACTTGGATGCTCGGGGATTGAACACCGACCTGCATAAAGCGAAACCGTCGCTCTGCCGTCCAGTCCAAGTGGTTAGGCCATACGTGGAGAGGGTTCCGAGAGTTCTTCTACTCCCCGAACAAGAACTTTTATAAGTGCCTCTTGAATACATCCACCTTTTTTCCGGTAATATTTCTAATGCTTGCTGGGGAGGGGGGGGGGTGATACTGAACAGCCGTGGACCTCTGATGTTCAGACAGTGCTCTCTGATTGTGCCTATGGCATCTCTACTCCTCACTGGTTCTATTCTGCATTTCCTTCTGTATCTTTCGCTCCAGTATGTTGTTATTCTACTGTGCAAATTTGGGACCTGACCTCCCAGTCTTCTATGTATATATTATTTGATACCTCTCTCTCCTCTCTTTTTCAGAAGAATACATTTTGAGAGCTTTGAATCGGTCCCAATAATTTAGGCGTTTTTTCTTTTTTATACGTGCCGTATATGTTCTCTGTAGTCCCTCTATTTCAGACATCTCTCCTGCTCTGAAAGAGGAAGCGAGTACAGAGCAGTAATAAAGACGAGACAGCACCAATTATTTAAATAGTATTAGCATTGCTGTGGGATCTCTGGTGCCACGTCTGTGGCACTCACACGTCTGTGGCACTCACACGTCTGTGGCACTCACACGTCTGTGGCACTCACACGTCTGTGGCATTCGCACGTCTGTGGCACTCGCACGTCTGTGGCACTCACACGTCTGGGACACTCGCACGTTTGTGGAACTCGCACGTCTGTGACACTCGCATGTGTGTGGCACTCACGTCTGTGGCACTCAGACGTCTGTGGCACTCACGTCTCTGGCACTCGCACGTCTGTGGCAGTCGCACGTCTCTAACACTCACACTGCTTCTAACACGGATTTTCGCTCCATAATAAATACATTCCAGTCACCTAAAACAAAAAATTCGTGTTCTATACTATATTCCTTTTAGTACACATTACATTAATCTTCACTGAAAAAGAAGTTTTAAACTGGCTTGAGAGAAATATAGGCTCTCTGGGGGAAGAAGACTACAGCTTATGATATTCTGCAAAAGTACAACTCCTAATATAATTTTTTGGGCATCGCAGTCTTGAAGACTTTCAACGAGGAGCTGGATGGCACCAGTTGGTGCTGTATGCGTTCCCTGTTCTTCCCCCCCTCTCTGCGTTGCCCTGTGAACGAAACCACGGTAGCAAGATGGTGGGTGTCAACACCACGCAGTACTCCAGCAGGTATATTTCCTTCAGTCCGCATGTTATCTGAGCGATCTTAAACTCCCCGAGGGCGTGGAGGTAAGTCCGCCTCTCCTGGACGAACACCCTTCCCAAAGTCGGGAGTTGACTTTCTGAACCGTTTAACTCGCATCGTGGTCGTAGACTACGTTCTGTCACTTGGGCACGTGACAGAACGCAAGTCACCTGTCGCCAAGTGACTGTCACATTCTGTCACGTGGGCACTTGGTGGGTGAGCTGTTCTATGACCAGAATTCAGAAGTTGTCACTATAGGCTTCTGGGACCACCTGTGGTGCTCACATACATTTCAGAGCTTCACCTACGCCAAAAACAACCAACCAGTTGTCAAGGTATACCTCGGCCCCGCTAAGGTTTACAGTGGAGTAATGCTCCTGGTCTCCCACTTCTTCCGTTACGTCACAATCGTCCATAACAGCGTGTGAAGGGAAGGTAATTACCAGGATGAAGCACCAAGCCATTACGACTATATAGCACTTGGAAGGGCTACAAGAATTTAGGATAGGACAGAGGGAAGGAATAGTACCCAACCACTTGGGCGGTCGGGGGATTGAACGGCGACCTGATTAGCAATGTGAAGCGCCTTGTGTTTAAGTTGAACTTGCCAATTGCTGGGTTTTCATTGCCTAGTTTACGCAATTCAAAATATGCGGGTGTGTGGACCAAGAGCTGGAGCCAGGGCTGGCGCTCGCGAATAAAACCTGTATGGTATTCTGGAGCCAGAGGTGATGTCACACCTTCCTCGTGGCCATAATCCACCATATTCTAATATCACTATTAGAGTATGTCATTATCAGAGCCCATCCTCCTGCTTTGGTAGTAAATATAGTAACGATTAGGACCGTAGTATATATACCGACGGACAACGAAATTAGAGAGCAGAAATTTACACTATTGAGTTGGACAAACTAGAAAACTACTTTTTACTTGTATTGCAAAGACAAACTAAACTAACCTAACCTTCCTAGGATTGTGTGGCACGCACACACGCACGCACGTGTTTACCCCCGTCAAGACTGGTTTCCTTCAGGAGGTGACACGTCTACAAGCGAGTGTGGATGGCTTCCGTTCCTCTCTCCTGCTTGCTGCAACTATGGTGCATGAAGACACACATTGCCCTACGTTACTTCATCTGGTGGTCGAGCCCATCCAGCGGTTGAGACCTCTGGGCAACAGCAACAGTGTGAGGGCACATCTTCTGTGAGGTTCAACAAGGCCCGCCTAGATCAGTCGGCCCAGCTAGCTAGCATGTTTGGGCACACATTGGTTCAAGTGGGAACTGTGAAGTTGGTATCAGTTGCTGGGTTACCTTTCAGACCCTTCAGTGGTTAGGCTACATATATATACTCCCCTGAGGTTGCCCTGTGCCTTCCCTTGATGGACCATGTGGTTGGGTTGCAAGGCACTGTTCCACTGCTCCGGCTGCGTTATACTCACACCCGGTTTCATCATTGACTTACATCCGGCTTCGTCTTTGACTCGCCTTCTGCACCTCTCCATACCCTGGCCACTTACTTCCTTGAACGTCTCCCACGTTCCCAGTAGTGACTAACTACACACGTGGAGTAACTTCACCTCTTTTACAACTGCATCTTTAATTAGGGAAGCTCTACAGCGCCATAATTGTACTCGAACCAGAACCAATGCCCCTAACTGCTTAAACTTGTCATGCGGTGACTGTTGTCGCTGACGAGTGTGGGTGTCGTAAAGATCTTTGGTCCATTTACTATGGTCAATATTTTGATGTCATAACTGATGATCCCACTGCCACTGATGGTCCCACTGTTACTGATGATCCATTGCCACTGATGCTTTATACACGTATGAACACTTGTTGACTGTAAGTGTGAGATTTTTCATCATAATATTCTAGTATTACATCGTCAACTTTAAACTGAAAGTCTAGATGGGCCTCCTGAGGAAGCACCTGCTTAGCTAACACGCTAAGTGTAGTAAGCAGCTCATTCGCCACTCTAGAGACCATAGAAAAAATGACTAGGCGCGAGCAAACGCCGAGACCTCAAAAAGTTTGAAATCTCTTATCCTAAGCCGTCGACCTTCGTCATTCGCTGGAGTGAATCTAATGAGTCACAGATTCTCTCGAGATATTTTGTTGTGTGGTGCTATGAAGTCAGCTCGGGGTGTAACGAAAGACAGCGTTCAACTTAACAAAACAATTTATTCAACAAAGTACTAACTACTACAACAACAACGAAAAATGTAACAACTGTTATATTAGCTTACCGCAGAATTTGTCTCGAGGTCGCTTGGGTCCTGGTCCTCACAATGGCGACACACGGGCCGCCCACAAAATCGCTATAGGACTGCCTCACAAGGCTTCTTCCAGTCCTGACTTGAGCACTTTAAATCGTCCTCAGGCTTCACACATAAATGCCTGCTTGATTACCTCCTCTTATTGGAGCACACAACTAGGGGTTCCTCCTTTGCCAGGAGCTCAGCAAAGCGCAACCCTCTCTCACGACCTCTGTTGCTCAAGTAAGGTCATGCCGTCGTCTCGCGAGCCTCGCGGGTTTATATATATATATATATATATATATATATATATATATATATATATATATATATATATATATATATATATATATATATATATATATATATATATATATATATATATATATATATATATATATATATATATATATATATATATATATATATATATAATAAATAATATATTATAATCTTTTCTCTGACCTCTCAATTAGGTCTCGTATGTGGAATAACTCTCTGATAGGTAGACTCGTTCTTCAGGCTACCTGGGGTCATAACACTTGTCAGCAGATTATAGCTAGTCAACACCTCACTCTGCCTCACCCACTACAACCACACTCTCCATCAATCCCGCACACATACGCAACTCACAATTATAACATGAAACAGTGCAAAACACTTAGCATTGTTACAATCTCTTCCCCTCCTAACTCTCCCATTTCACCTCATGATCGTTGTCACCTTCTCCAACACTGCCACCAAAGCTACCTTTTACAACACCCGGGGTCAAATCTTATCACCAATTCCAAGTTTACTATATTAACAGATGTTAGATATTGCATTATAATAATGGCGGCGGAACTGCATATATATATATATATATATATATATATATATATATATATATATATATATATATATATATATATATATATATATATATATATATATATATATATATATATATATATATATATATATATATATATATATATATATATATATATATATATATATATATATATATATATATTATATAGGTATTACTAGAGTTACTAGTAAAACACCAAATTTAGTATCCACAAAATGAACGTATCCGTAATGATGAAAATGTTCCTGATTTCTCGCGGTCACTTCTGGAATTTGTTTAATTTCTTCATTTGAAAATCATGTTTATGAAGAGGGAAAAAGATTTGGACCTATAATTGGCTCTATCGTTGGACCCGTAAATGGACCCGTCATTGGTTCTATCGTTGGACCCGTAAATGGACCCGTCATTGGGTCTATCGTTGGACCCGTTAATGGACCCATCATTGGCTCCATCATTGGACCCGTCATTGGCTCCATCATTGGACCCGTTAATGGACCCATCATTGGCCTCATCATTGGACCCGTTAATGGACCCTTCATTGGCTCCATCATTGGACCCGTTAATGGACCCATCATTGGCTCCATCATTGGACCCGTTAATGGACCCGTCGTTGGCTCTGTCGTTAGTGAAGATGGTAAGATGGCGGTGAAGATGACTGAAAGATTCTTAAAAAATCGTGCGTTGTTGATAATGGGCGGAGCTGTGGCAGGTTTCTTGATCATCAGCCGTTGGCTTCCTTACCACCCGCAAGATGATGAATGCAATGTGAAGGTAAGAGATTCCTCGGGTGGGGAGGAAACTGAAGCTTGTTCAAGTGGGGATGAAACTGAAGCTTGTTCAAGTGGGGATGAAACTGAAAGCTTGTTCAAGTGGGGATGAAACTGAAGCTTGTTCAAGTGGGGATGAAACTGAAGCTTGTTCAAGTGGGGACGACACTGAAACTTGTTCAAGTGGGACGACACTGAAACTTGTTCAAGTGGGGATGAAACTGAAGCTTGTTCAAGTGGGGAAGAAACTGAAGCTTGTCCAAGTGGGGATGAAACTGAAGCTTGTTCAAGTAGGGATGAAACTGAAGCTTGTTCAAGTGGGGACGACACTGAAGCTTGTTCAAGTGGGGATGAAACTGAAGCTTGTTCAAGTAGGGAAGAAACTGAAGCTTGTTCAAGTGGGGATGAAAATGAAGCTTGTTCAAGTGGGGACGACACTGAAGCTTGTTCAAGTAGGGATGAAACCGAAGCTTGTTCAAATGGGGATGAAACCGAAGCTTGTTCAAGTGGGGATGAAACTGAAGCTTTTCAAGTGGGGAAGAAACTGAAGCTTGTCCAAGTGGGGATGAAACTGAAGCTTGTTCAAGTGGGATGAAACTGAAGCTTGTTCAAGTGGGGACGACACTGAAGCTTGTTCAAGTGGGGATGAAACTGAAGCTTGTTCAAGTGGGGACGACACTGAAGCTTGTTCAAGTGGGGATGAAACTGAAGCTTGTTCAAGTGGGGACGACACTGAAGCTTGTTCAAGTGGGGATGAAACCGAAGCTTGTTCAAGTGGGACGAAACGTTGACTTTCGACGAGTTACATTCGATAATCAATTACTTATGTCGTAGTGGTTACGATACCGATTGTAGTGATGGAGAAGATGAAGTTTGCTTAAGTGGAGACGAAACGGAAGCTTGTTCGAGTGGGGAAGAAACTGATGAAACGTTGACTTTCGACGAGTTACATTCGATAATCAATTACTTATGCCGTAGTGGTTACGATTGTAGTGATTGTAGTGATGGAGCAGATGAAGTTTGCTTGAGTGGAGACGAAACTGATGAAATGTTGACTTTCGACGAGTTACATTGGATATTCAATTACTTATGCCGTAGTAGTTACGATACCGATTGTAGTGATGGAGAAGATGAAGTTTGATTGAGTGGGGAAGAAACTGATGAAAACGTTGACTTTCGAGGAGTTACATTGGATACTGTCACAGGGGGTGGGCTGGGGCTCTTCTAGCAGTCGGCTGCTAAGGGGCTCAGAAGACAGAATACTCAGCCCTCCGACTCTTGGGACTCACCGGAGTCTCCTGGTCCCACAGGAGAGGACCAGTAATACCCACCACCGCAGGTCTTTGCCCCACCACTAGGGGTGCCACTGCTTCACCCTGGAAGCCCTTCAGTCAACCACGGGGAAACTGCCATTAGCAATTCCGGCCAAGACCCAATGGAGAAGTGAAGGAAGACCCAGGCTTACCTTTTAACAATAACTTCCCCTGAGTCTTGCCTGCCAGACAAAAAGTTGCAGGAATTCCTTTCCCGCCTGCCTTCTCTATCTTTTGACAAGGTCGCCAGCTGGGTTCCCCACTTTCTCCTTATGTGATATGATCTCCTCAATCCCCCTTTGACTTATTAATTTTACGTCCTACCCTGTCCACAGCAGTGGTTCTTGGTTCTTTCTCTCTCTCCTTCTTTACTACTTCTTGGAAGCCTCACTAGGACAAGGCCAAACACCAGCAAATTTGAATACATTTACTGGACAAAGCACATACACAGTACATACACACATACAATAATAATAATAATGAATCCTACACTCTATACTATTTCAGTCAGGTTGCACTCCAACACCATCAGAACTCTATCATCAGCTTACCAAGTGGTATCCTATCTTCTGATTCACCACCTGATACTATCTACCTCCTCAAGTCGATCAAGTCTTATACTACAATGTTGCACTATCAGCGAGAGAATATATATATAAACATGTTCAAGGAAAATCAGCGTATGAATGCAACAACATATATATATTATATATATATATATATATATATATATATATATATAATATATATATATATATATATATATATCTATATATATATATATATATATATATATATATATATATATATATATATATATATATATATATATATATATATATATATATATATATATATATATATATATATATAGGAAGGGAGTACCACCTCTAGCTGGATGAAGGGGGACCCCATAGCCTCGGAGGAAACCACGCATAACGCATTAGAGGGAATGTTTAGATCCCCTCCAATACAGTTTCTGTGTGCTTTTCTCCTACCACCCCCTTCCTTGAATATTTTTTGTGCTTTATTATGCATTTGATGGTTACAAGATATACATGGGTTGATACAAAAATAATAATGCAAAAAGGTGCTTAAAGGTTATGGATATATATATTATATATATATATATATATATATATATATATATATATATATATATATATATATATATATATATATATATATATAAATATATATATATATATATATATATATATAATATATATATATATATATATATATATATATATATATATATATATATCAGTATAAATGTTCCTTGATACACAACAATGATCAATCGATCACCCTATCAGTCCTAAAACACATACATCTGTAGGTAATCCAACCTACGTCTGTAACTCTATGCTTCAGTATAGACTCTCCTCGGCACAAGAACGGCAAACAATCACTCACCTTTCACTGCGCCTTGCACCCTAAGGACAACCAAACACTTATCACTTCCCTACAAGTAATCCTTTAGAACTTCCCTTCCATATCGAGAAGTTCACTACCCTGATCTCTTCAGGAACTACCAGGATCCTCTGCAGCTCCTCCAGGCTGCTACACCATGAAGTTTTCCTTGGGCAACTATAGTGCTTCACTACCTCTACTAGGGTCCTCCTCAGCTCTCCTGGCTGCTACAGCATGAAGTTTCCTCGAACAACTATGGTGCTTCACCACCTTTACAGAAGCACGTGACACTCCTCTTCACTGCTTCAGCCGGAATAGAACGGTTTTCGTGTACATCTTCCATCGGTAATATAAACGGAAAATCAAGAACATTTTAGTAAATTCTAATGAAAACACAATTGTTTTTTTATCATTTGTATTGGAAACAACATTGTCTTATGTCTTTTCTTGGATCTAAACAATACGAAACCTCGCTCTATGATTGAAGTTTAAATCCTCAAATATGGTAAAATAGTTACTTTTTTCACGTTTTTCATGTAGTTTGATATTACGTAAATCTATTCATTTTTACCAATATTTCGATACTATTTCATGTAGTATCACAATATGTGATTTGGCCTTTAAATCTCAGAATGTCGCATAATATTGCATTTCAAGCAAGTTTTCTTGCATTTTGTTTCGTACGAAAAATCATCGAATTTAGCAATATTTTGACGTTTATCATCCCTTTTTCCTCTATGTGATTTAAACAAATATCATCGAATTATGCAATATTTTGCCGTTTTTCCACGTTTATGTGAATTTTCAGTTTCTGGGTATTAATTCATTATATATACGATAAAAATGATGCAAACACATAATTGATTAGATAATAACCTTAAATACTTCATTTTCAATCAACTATTTGTTTCTCGTTAAAATACTGAGTAAGATATTGAAAAGGGGAGAAGTTCTGTTTTTATTGAATATATCGACGTTTCAGCCGGAATACAGATGTTTTCGTTTACATCTTCCATCGGTAATATAAACGGAAAATCAGTTTTTTTTTTGTTACTTCTAACGAAAACACATTGATTTTTATTATTTGTATTGGAAACAACATTGTCATATGTCTTTTTTTGGATCTAAATAATACGAAACCTCGCTCTATGATTTGAAGTTAAAATCCTCAAATATGGTTAAATAGTGACTTTTTTCACGTTATTCATGTAGTTTGATATTACGTGTATATATTAATTTTTACCAATATTTCGATACTATTTCATGTAGTATCACGATATGTGATTTGGCCTTCAAATCTCAGAATTTCGCATAATATTGCATTTTTAGCAAAGTTTTCTTGCATTTTGTTTCGCACGAAAAATCATCAAATTTAGCAATATTTTGACGTTTATCATCCCCTTTTCCTCTATGTGATTTAAACAAAATATCATCCAATTAGGCAATATTTGGCCGTTTTTCTACGTTTTTGTGAATTTTCAGTTTATGGGTATTAATTCATTATATATACGATAAAAATGATGCAAACATATAATTGATTAGATAATAACCTTAAATACTTCATTTTCAATCAACTATTTGTTTCTCGTTAAAATAATGAGTAAGATATTGAAAAGGGGAGAAGTTCTGTTTTTATTGAATATATCGACGTTTCAGCCGGAATAGAGATGTTTTCGTGTACATCTTCCATCGTTAATATAAACGGAAAATCAGGTTTTTTTTTTTGTTAATTCTAATGAAAACACATTGATTTTTATCATTTGTATTGGAAACAACATTGTCATATGTCTTTTTTTGGATCTAAATAATACGAAACCTCGCTCTATGATTTGAAGTTAAAATACTCAAATATGGTTATATAGTGACTTTTTTCACGTTTTTCATCTAGTTTGATATTACGTAAATATATTCATTTTTAGCAATATTTCGATACTATTTCATGTAGTATCACGATATGTGATTTGGCCTTCAAATCTTAGAATTTCGCATAATATTGCATTTTAAGCAAGTTTTCTTGCATTTTGTTTCGTACGAAAAATCATCGAATTTAGCAATATTTTGACGTTTATTATCTCCTTTTCCTCTATGTGATTTAATCAAAATATCATCGAATTAGGCAATATTTTTCCGTTTTTCACGTTTTTGTGAATTTTCAGTTTATTGTTATTAATTCATTAAATATACGATAAAAAATATGCAAACACATAATTGATTAGAAATTAATCTTAAATACTTCATTTTCAATCAACCATTTGTTTCTCGTTAAAATACTGAGTAGGATATTGAAAGGGGAGAAGTTCGGTTGTTATTGCATATATCGACGTTTCAGCCGGATTAGAGCGGTTTTACGTGTACATCTTCCATCAGTAATATAAACGGAAAATCAGAAACATTTTAGTTAATTCTAATGAAAACACATTTGTTTTTATCATTTGTATTGGAAACAACATTGTCATATGTCTTTTCTTGGATCTAAATAATACGAAACCTCGATCCCTGATTTGAAGTTTAAATCCTCAAATATGGTAAAATAGTGACTTTTTTCACGTTTTTCATGTAGTTTGATATTACGTAAATATATTCATTTTTACCAATATTTCGATACTATTTCATGTAGTATCACGATATGTGATTTGGCCTTCAAATCTCAGAATGTCGCAACATATTGCATTTTAAGCAAATTTCTTGCATTTTGTTTTGTACGAGAAATCATCGAATTTAGCAATATTTTGACGTTTATCATCCCCTTTTCCTCTATGTGTTTTAAACAAAATATCATCGAATTAGGCAATATTTTGCCGTTTTACTACGTTTTTGTGAATTTTCAGTTTATGGGTATTAATTCATTATATATACGATAAAAATGATGCAAACATATAATTGATTAGATAATAACCTTAAATACTTCATTTTCAATCAAGTATTTGTTTCTCGTTAAAATACTGAGTATGATATTGAAAAGGGGAGAAGTTCTGTTTTTATTGAATATATCGAAGTTTCAGCCGGAATAGAGATGTTTTCGTGTACATCTTCCATCGTTAATATAAACGGAAAATCAGTTTTTTTTTTTTTAATTCTAATGAAAACACATTGATTTTTATCATTTGTATTGGAAACAACATTGTCATATGTCTTTTTTTGGATCTAAATAATACGAAACCTCGCTCTATGATATGAAGTTAAAGTACTCAAATATGGTTATATAGTGACTTTTTTCACGTTTTTCATGTAGTTTGATATTACGTAAATATATTCATTTTTACCAATATTTCGATACTATTTCATGTAGTATCACGATATTTGATTTGGCCTTCAAATCTCAGAATTTCGCATAATATTGCAATTTAAGCAAGTTTTCTTGCATTTTGTTTCATACGAAAAATCATCAAATTTAGCAATATTTTGACGTTTATCATCCCCTTTTCCTTTATGTGATTTAATCAAAATATCATCGAACTAGGCAATATTTTGCCGTTTTTCCACGTTTTTGTGAATTTTCAGTTTATTGTTATTAATTCATTATATATACGATAAAAATGATGCAAACACATAATTGATTAGAAATTAACCTTAAATGCTTCATTTTCAATCAACTATTTGTTTCTCGTTAAGATACTGAGTAAGATATTGAAAAGGGGAGAAGTTCTGTTTTTATTGCATATATCGACGTTTCTGTGGAATAGAACAGTTTTCGTGTACATCTTCCATCGGTAATATAAACGGAAAATCAAGAACATTTTAGTTAATTCTAATGAAAACACATTGTTTTTTATCATTTGTATTGGAAACAACATTGTCTTATGTCTTTTCTTGGATCTAAATAATACGAAACCTCGCTCAATGATTTGAAGATTAAATCCTCAAATATGGTAAAATAGTGACTTTTTCACGTTTTTCATGTAGTTTGATATTACGTAAATATATTCATTTTTACCAATATTTCGATACTATTTCATGTACTATCACAATATGTGATTTGGCCTTCAAATCTCAGAATGTCGCAACATATTGCATTTTAAGCAAATTTCTTGCATTTTGTTTTGTACGAGAAATCATCGAATTTAGCAATATTTTGACGTTTATCATCCCCTTTTCCTCTATGTGATTTAAACAAAATATCATCGAATTAGGCAATATTTTGCCGTTTTTCCACGGTTTTGTGAATTTTCAGTTTATGGGTATTAATTCATTATATATACGATAAAAATGATGCAAACACATAATTGATTAGAAATTAACCTTAAATACTTCATTTTCTATCAACTATTTGTTTCTCGTTAAAATACTGAGTAAGGTATTGAAAAGGGGAGAAGTTCTGTTTTTATTGAATATATATCGACGTTTCAGCCGGAATAGAGATGTTTTCGTGTACATCTTCCATCGGTAATATAAACGGAAAATCAGGTTTTTTTTTGTTAATTCTAATGAAAACACATTGACTTTTATCATTTGTATTGGAAACAACATTGTCATATGTCTTTTTTTGGATCTAAATAATACGAAACCTCGCTCTATGATTTGAAGTTAAAATCTTCAAATATGGTAAAATAGTGACTTTTTTCACGTTTTTCATGTAGTTTGATATTACGTGAATATATTCATTTTTAGCAATATTTCGTTACTATTTCATGTAGTATCACGATATGTGATTTGGCCTTCAAGTCTTAGAATTCCGCATAATATTGCATATTAAGCAAGTTTTCTTGCATTTTGTTTCTTACGAAAAATCATCGAATTTAGCAATATTTTGACGTTTATCATCTCCTTTTCCTTTATGTGATTTAAACAAAATATCATCAAATTAAGCAATATTTTTCAGTTTTTCACGTTTTTGTGAATTTTCAGTTTATTGTTATTAATTCATTAAATATACGAAAAAAATTATGCAAACACATAATTGATTAGACATTAACCTTAAATACTTCATTTTCAATCAACCATTTGTTTCTCGTTAAAATACTGAGTAGGATATTGAAAGGGGAGAAGTTCGGTTGTTATTGCATATATCGACGTTTCAGCCGGATTAGAGCGGTTTTACGTGTACATCTTCCATCAGTAATATAAACGGAAAATCAGGAACATTTTAGTTAATTCTAATGAAAACACATTTGTTTTTATCATTTGTATTGGAAACGACATTGTCATATGTCTTTTCTTGGATCTAAATAATACGAAACCTCGCTCTATGATTTGAAGTTAAAATCATCAAATATGGTAAAATAGTGACTTTATTCACGTTTTTCATGTAGTTTGATATTACGTAAATATATTTATTTTTACCAATATTTCGATACTATTTCATGTAGTATCACGATATTTGATTTGGCCTTCAAATCTCAGAATTTCGCATAATATTGCAATTTAAGCAAGTTTTCTTGCATTTTGTTTCATACGAAAAATCATCAAATTTAGCAATATTTTGACGCTTATCATCCCATTTTCCTTTATGTGATTTAATCAAAATATCATCAAACTAGGCAATATTTTGCCGTTTTTCCACGTTTTTGTGAATTTTCAGTTTATTGTTATTAATTCATTATATATACGATAAAAATGATGTAAACACATAATTGATTAGAAATTAACCTTAAATCCTTCATTTTCAATCAACTATTTGTTTCTCGTTAAGATACTGAGTAAGATATTGAAAAGGGGAGAAGTTCTGTTTTTATTGCATATATCGACGTTTCAGTGGAATAGAACAGTTTTCGTGTACATCTTCCATCGGTAATATAAACGGAAAATCAAGAACATTTTAGTTAATTCTAATGAAAACACATTGTTTTTTATCATTTGTATTGGAAACAACATTGTCTTATGTCTTTTCTTGGATCTAAATAATACGAAACCTCGCTCTATGATTTGAAGTTAAAATCCTTAAATATGGTTAAATAGTGACTTTTTTCACGTTATTCATGTAGTTTGATATTACGTGTATATATTAATTTTTACCAATATTTCGATACTATTTCATGTAGTATAACGATATGTGATTTGGCCTTCAAATCTCAGAATTTCGCATAATATTGCATTTTTAGCAAGTTTTCTTGCATTTTGTTTCGCACGAAAAATCATCAAATTTAGCAATATTTTGACGTTTATCATCCCCTTTTCCTCTATGTGATTTAAACAAAATATCATCCAATTAGGCAATATTTGGCCGTTTTTCCACGTTTTTGTGAATTTTCAGTTTATTGTTATTAATTCATTATATATACGATAAAAATGATGCAAACACATAATTGATTAGAAATTAACCTTAAATACTTCATTTTCTATCAACTATTTGTTTCTCGTTAAGATACTGAGTAAGATATTGAAAAGGGGAGAAGTTCTGTTTTAATTGCATATATCGACGTTTCAGCCGGAATAGAGCGGTTTTCGTGTACATCTTCCATCGGTAATAATAACGGAAAATCAAGAACATTTTAGTTAATTCTAATGAAAACACATTGTTTTTTATCATTTGTATTGGAAACAACATTGTTTTATATCTTTTCTTGGATCTAAATAATACGAAACCTCGCTCGATGATTTGAAGTTTATATCCTCAAATATGGTAAAATAGTGACTTTTTTTCACGTGTTTCATGTAGTTTGATATTACGTAAATATATTCATTTTTACCAATATTTCGATACTATTTCATGTAGTATCACAATATGTGATTTGGCCTTCAAATCTCAGAATGTCGCAACATATTGCATTTTAAGCAAATTTCTTGCGTTTTGTTTTGTACGAGAAATCATCGAATTTAGCAATATTTTGACGTTTATCATCCCCTTTTCCTCTATGTGTTTTAAACAAAATATCATCGAATTAGGCAATATTTTGCCGTTTTTCTACGTTTTTGTGAATTTTCAGTTTATTGTTATTAATTCATTATATATACGATAAAAATGATGCAAACATATAATTGATTAGATAATAACCTTAAATACTTCATTTTCAATCAACCATTTGTTTCTCGTTAAAATACTGAGTAGGATATTGAAAGGGGAGAAGTTCGGTTGTTATTGCATATATCGACGTTTCAGCCGGATTAGAGCGGTTTTACGTGTACATCTTCCATCAGTAATATAAACGGAAAATCAGGAACATTTTAGTTAATTCTAATGAAAACACATTTGTTTTTATCATTTGTATTGGAAACGACATTGTCATATGTCTTTTCTTGGATCTAAATAATACGAAACCTCGCTCTATGATTTGAAGTTAAAATCTTCAAATATGGTAAAAGAGTGACTTTATTCACGTTTTTCATGTAGTTTGATATTACGTAAATATATTTATTTTTACCAATATTTCGATACTATTTCATGTAGTATCACGATATTTGATTTGGCCTTCAAATCTCAGAATTTCGCATAATATTGCAATTTAAGCAAGTTTTCTTGCATTTTGTTTCATACGAAAAATCATCAAATTTAGCAATATTTTGACGCTTATCATCCCATTTTCCTTTATGTGATTTAATCAAAATATCATCAAACTAGGCAATATTTTGCCGTTTTTCCACGTTTTTGTGAATTTTCAGTTTATTGTTATTAATTCATTATATATACGATAAAAATGATGTAAACACATAATTGATTAGAAATTAACCTTAAATGCTTCATTTTCAATCAACTATTTGTTTCTCGTTAAGATACTGAGTAAGATATTGAAAAGGGGAGAAGTTCTGTTTTTATTGCATATATCGACGTTTCAGTGGAATAGAACAGTTTTCGTGTACATCTTCCATCGGTAATATAAACGGAAAATCAAGAACATTTTAGTTAATTCTAATGAAAACACATTGTTTTTTATCATTTGTATTGGAAACAACATTGTCTTATGTCTTTTCTTGGATCTAAATAATACGAAACCTCGCTCTATGATTTGAAGTTAAAATCCTTAAATATGGTTAAATAGTGACTTTTTTCACGTTATTCATGTAGTTTGATATTACGTGTATATATTAATTTTTACCAATATTTCGATACTATTTCATGTAGTATAACGATATGTGATTTGGCCTTCAAATCTCAGAATTTCGCATAATATTGCATTTTTAGCAAGTTTTCTTGCATTTTGTTTCGCACGAAAAATCATCAAATTTAGCAATATTTTGACGTTTATCATCCCCTTTTCCTCTATGTGATTTAAACAAAATATCATCCAATTAGGCAATATTTGGCCGTTTTTCCACGTTTTTGTGAATTTTCAGTTTATTGTTATTAATTCATTATATATACGATAAAAATGATGCAAACACATAATTGATTAGAAATTAACCTTAAATACTTCATTTTCTATCAACTATTTGTTTCTCGTTAAGATACTGAGTAAGATATTGAAAAGGGGAGAAGTTCTGTTTTAATTGCATATATCGACGTTTCAGCCGGAATAGAGCGGTTTTTCGTGTACATCTTCCATCGGTAATAATAACGGAAAATCAAGAACATTTTAGTTAATTCTAATGAAAACACATTGTTTTTTATCATTTGTATTGGAAACAACATTGTTTTATATCTTTTCTTGGATCTAAATAATACGAAACCTCGCTCGATGATTTGAAGTTTATATCCTCAAATATGGTAAAATAGTGACTTTTTTTCACGTGTTTCATGTAGTTTGATATTACGTAAATATATTCATTTTTACCAATATTTCGATACTATTTCATGTAGTATCACAATATGTGATTTGGCCTTCAAATCTCAGAATGTCGCAACATATTGCATTTTAAGCAAATTTCTTGCGTTTTGTTTTGTACGAGAAATCATCGAATTTAGCAATATGTTGACGTTTATCATCCCCTTTTCCTCTATGTGTTTTAAACAAAATATCATCGAATTAGGCAATATTTTGCCGTTTTTCTACGTTTTTGTGAATTTTCAGTTTATTGTTATTAATTCATTATATATACGATAAAAATGATGCAAACATATAATTGATTAGATAATAACCTTAAATACTTCATTTTCAATCAACTATTTGTTTCTCGTTAAAATACTGAGTAAGATATTAAAAAGGGGAGAAGTTCTGTTTTTATTGAATATATCGACGTTTCAGCCGGAATAGAGATGTTTTCGTGTACATCTTCCATCGTTAATATAAACGGAAAATCAGGTTTTTTTTTTTTTTGTTAATTCAAAAGAAAACACATTGATTTTTATCATTTGTATTGGAAACAACATTGTCATATGTCTTTTTTTTGGATCTAAATAATACGAAACCTCGCTCTATGATTTGAAGTTAAAATACTCAAATATGGTTATATAGTGACTTTTTTCACGTTTTTCATGTAGTTTGATATTACGTAAATATATTCATTTTTAGCAATATTTCGATACTATTTCATGTAGTATCACGATATGTGATTTGGCCTTCAAGTCTTAGAATTCCGCATAATATTGCATTTTAAGCAAGTTTTCTTGCATTTTGTTTCGTACGAAAAATCATCGAATTTAGCAATATTTTGACGTTTATCATCTCCTTTTCCTTTATGTGATTTAAACAAAATATCATCAAATTAGGCAATATTTTTCAGTTTTTCACGTTTTTGTGAATTTTCAGTTTATTGTTATTAATTCATTAAATATACGAAAAAAATTATGCAAACACATAATTGATTAGACATTAACCTTAAATACTTCATTTTCAATCAACCATTTGTTTCTCGTTAAAATACTGAGTAGGATATTGAAAGGGGAGAAGTTCGGTTGTTATTGCATATATCGACGTTTCAGCCGGATTAGAGCGGTTTTACGTGTACATCTTCCATCAGTAATATAAACGGAAAATCAGGAACATTTTAGTTAATTCTAATGAAAACACATTTGTTTTTATCATTTGTATTGGAAACGACATTGTCATATGTCTTTTCTTGGATCTAAATAATACGAAACCTCGCTCTATGATTTGAAGTTAAAATCTTCAAATATGGTAAAATAGTGACTTTATTCACGTTTTTCATGTAGTTTGATATTACGTAAATATATTTATTTTTACCAATATTTCGATACTATTTCATGTAGTATCACGATATTTGATTTGGCCTTCAAATCTCAGGATTTCGCATAATATTGCAATTTAAGCAAGTTTTCTTGCATTTTGTTTCATACGAAAAATCATCAAATTTAGCAATATTTTGACGCTTATCATCCCATTTTCCTTTATGTGATTTAATCAAAATATCATCAAACTAGGCAATATTTTGCCGTTTTTCCACGTTTTTGTGAATTTTCAGTTTATTGTTATTAATTCATTATATATACGATAAAAATGATGTAAACACATAATTGATTAGAAATTAACCTTAAATGCTTCATTTTCAATCACCTATTTGTTTCTCGTTAAGATACTGAGTAAGATATTGAAAAGGGGAGAAGTTCTGTTTTTATTGCATATATCGACGTTTCAGTGGAATAGAACAGTTTTCGTGTACATCTTCCATCGGTAATATAAACGGAAAATCAAGATCATTTTAGTTAATTCTAATGAAAACACATTGTTTTTTATCATTTGTATTGGAAACAACATTGTCTTATGTCTTTTCTTGGATCTAAATAATACGAAACCTCGCTCTATGATTTGAAGTTAAAATCCTTAAATATGGTTAAATAGTGACTTTTTTAACGTTATTCATGTAGTTTGATATTACGTGTATATATTAATTTTTACCAATATTTCGATACTATTTCATGTAGTATAACGATATGTGATTTGGCCTTCAAATCTCAGAATTTCGCATAATATTGCATTTTTAGCAAGTTTTCTTGCATTTTGTTTCGCACGAAAAATCATCAAAATTAGCAATATTTTGACGTTTATCATCCCCTTTTCCTCTATGTGATTTAAACAAAATATCATCCAATTAGGCAATATTTGGCCGTTTTTCTACGTTTTTGTGAATTTTCAGTTTATTGTTATTAATTCATTATATATACGATAAAAATGATGCAAACATATAATTGATTAGATAATAACCTTAAATACTTCATTTTCAATCAACTATTTGTTTCTCGTTAAAATACTGAGTAAGATATTAAAAAGGGGAGAAGTTCTGTTTTTATTGAATATATCGACGTTTCAGCCGGAATAGAGATGTTTTCGTGTACATCTTCCATCGTTAATATAAACGGAAAATCAGGTTTTTTTTTTTGTTAATTCAAAAGAAAACACATTGATTTTTATCATTTGTATTGGAAACAACACTGTCATATGTCTTTTTTTGGATCTAAATAATACGAAACCTCGCTCTATGATTTGAAGTTAAAATACTCAAATATGGTTATATAGTGACTTTTTTCACGTTTTTCATGTAGTTTGATATTACGTAAATATATTCATTTTTAGCAATATTTCGATACTATTTCATGTAGTATCACGATATGTGATTTGGCCTTCAAGTCTTAGAATTCCGCATAATATTGCATTTTAAGCAAGTTTTCTTGCATTTTGTTTCGTACGAAAAATCATCGAATTTAGCAATATTTTGACGTTTATCATCTCCTTTTCCTTTATGTGATTTAAACAAAATATCATCAAATTAGGCAATATTTTTCAGTTTTTCACGTTTTTGTGAATTTTCAGTTTATTGTTATTAATTCATTAAATATACGAAAAAAATTATGCAAACACATAATTGATTAGACATTAACCTTAAATACTTCATTTTCAATCAACCATTTGTTTCTCGTTAAAATACTGAGTAGGATATTGAAAGGGGAGAAGTTCGGTTGTTATTGCAAATATCGACGTTTCAGCCGGATTAGAGCGGTTTTACGTGTACATCTTCCATCAGTAATATAAACGGAAAATCAGGAACATTTTAGTTAATTCTAATGAAAACACATTTGTTTTTATCATTTGTATTGGAAACGACATTGTCATATGTCTTTTCTTGGATCTAAATAATACGAAACCTCGCTCTATGATTTGAAGTTAAAATCTTCAAATATGGTAAAATAGTGACTTTATTCACGTTTTTCATGTAGTTTGATATTACGTAAATATATTTATTTTTACCAATATTTCGATACTATTTCATGTAGTATCACGATATTTGATTTGGCCTTCAAATCTCAGAATTTCGCATAATATTGCAATTTAAGCAAGTTTTCTTGCATTTTGTTTCATACGAAAAATCATCAAATTTAGCAATATTTTGACGCTTATCATCCCATTTTCCTTTATGTGATTTAATCAAAATATCATCAAACTAGGCAATATTTTGCCGTTTTTCCACGTTTTTGTGAATTTTCAGTTTATTGTTATTAATTCATTATATATACGATAAAAATGATGTAAACACATAATTGATTAGAAATTAACCTTAAATGCTTCATTTTCAATCAACTATTTGTTTCTCGTTAAGATACTGAGTAAGATATTGAAAAGGGGAGAAGTTCTGTTTTTATTGCATATATCGACGTTTCAGTGGAATAGAACAGTTTTCGTGTACATCTTCCATCGGTAATATAAACGGAAAATCAAGAACATTTTAGTTAATTCTAATGAAAACACATTGTTTTTTATAATTTGTATTGGAAACAACATTGTCTTATTTCTTTTCTTGGATCTAAATAATACGAAACCTCGCTCTATGATTTGAAGTTAAAATCCTTAAATATGGTTAAATAGTGACTTTTTTCACGTTATTCATGTAGTTTGATATTACGTGTATATATTAATTTTTACCAATATTTCGATACTATTTCATGTAGTATAACGATATGTGATTTGGCCTTCAAATCTCAGAATTTCGCATAATATTGCATTTTTAGCAAGTTTTCTTGCATTTTGTTTCGCACGAAAAATCATCAAATTTAGCAATATTTTGACGTTTATCATCCCCTTTTCCTCTATGTGATTTAAACAAAATATCATCCAATTAGGCAATATTTGGCCGTTTTTCCACGTTTTTGTGAATTTTCAGTTTATTGTTATTAATTCATTATATATACGATAAAAATGATGCAAACACATAATTGATTAGAAATTAACCTTAAATACTTCATTTTCTATCAACTATTTGTTTCTCGTTAAGATACTGAGTAAGATATTGAAAAGGGGAGAAGTTCTGTTTTAATTGCATATATCGACGTTTCAGCCGGAATAGAGCGGTTTTCGTGTACATCTTCCATCGGTAATAATAACGGAAAATCAAGAACATTTTAGTTAATTCTAATGAAAACACATTGTTTTTTATCATTTGTATTGGAAACAACATTGTTTTATATCTTTTCTTGGATCTAAATAATACGAATCCTCGCTCGATGATTTGAAGTTTATATCCTCAAATATGGTAAAATAGTGACTTTTTTCACGTGTTTCATGTAGTTTGATATTACGTAAATATATTCATTTTTACCAATATTTCGATACTATTTCATGTAGTATCACAATTTGTGATTTGGCCTTCAAATCTCAGAATGTCGCAACATATTGCATTTTAAGCAAATTTCTTGCGTTTTGTTTTGTACGAGAAATCATCGAATTTAGCAATATTTTGACGTTTATCATCCCCTTTTCCTCTATGTGTTTTAAACAAAATATCATCGAATTAGGCAATATTTTGCCGTTTTTCTACGTTTTTGTGAATTTTCAGTTTATTGTTATTAATTCATTATATATACGATAAAAATGATGCAAACATATAATTGATTAGATAATAACCTTAAATACTTCATTTTCAATCAACTATTTGTTTCTCGTTAAAATACTGAGTAAGATATTAAAAAGGGGAGAAGTTCTGTTTTTATTGAATATATCGACGTTTCAGCCGGAATAGAGATGTTTTCGTGTACATCTTCCATCGTTAATATAAACGGAAAATCAGGTTTTTTTTTTTTGTTAATTCAAAAGAAAACACATTGATTTTTATCATTTGTATTGGAAACAACATTGTCATATGTCTTTTTTTGGATCTAAATAATACGAAACCTCGCTCTATGATTTGAAGTTAAAATACTCAAATATGGTTATATAGTGACTTTTTTCACGTTTTTCATGTAGTTTGATATTACGTAAATATATTCATTTTTAGCAATATTTCGATACTATTTCATGTAGTATCACGATATGTGATTTGGCCTTCAAGTCTTAGAATTCCGCATAATATTGCATTTTTATCAAGTTTTCTTGCATTTTGTTTCGTACGAAAAATCATCGAAATTAGCAATATTTTGACGTTTATCATCTCCTTTTCCTTTATGTGACTAAAACAAAATATCATCAAATTAGGCAATATTTTTCAGTTTTTCACGTTTTTGTGAATTTTCAGTTTATTGTTATTAATTCATTAAATATACGAAAAAAATTATGCAAACACATAATTGATTAGACATTAACCTTAAATACTTCATTTTCAATCAACCATTTGTTTCTCGTTAAAATACTGAGTAGGATATTGAAAGGGGAGAAGTTCGGTTGTTATTGCATATATCGACGTTTCAGCCGGATTAGAGCGGTTTTACGTGTACATCTTCCATCAGTAATATAAACGGAAAATCAGGAACATATTAGTTAATTCTAATGAAAACACATTTGTTTTTATCATTTGTATTGGAAACGACATTGTCATATGTCTTTTCTTGGATCTAAATAATACGAAACCTCGCTCTATGATTTGAAGTTAAAATCTTCAAATATGGTAAAATAGTGACTTTATTCACGTTTTTCATGTAGTTTGATATTACGTAAATATATTTATTTTTACCAATATTTCGATACTATTTCATGTAGTATCACGATATTTGATTTGGCCTTCAAATCTCAGAATTTCGCATAATATTGCAATTTAAGCAAGTTTTCTTGCATTTTGTTTCATACGAAAAATCATCAAATTTAGCAATATTTTGACGCTTATCATCCCATTTTCCTTTATGTGATTTAATCAAAATATCATCAAACTAGGCAATATTTTGCCGTTTTTCCACGTTTTTGTGAATTTTCAGTTTATTGTTATTAATTCATTATATATACGATAAAAATGATGTAAACACATAATTGATTAGAAATTAACCTTAAATGCTTCATTTTCGATCACCTATTTGTTTCTCGTTAAGATACTGAGTAAGATATTGAAAAGGGGAGAAGTTCTGTTTTTATTGCATATATCGACGTTTCAGTGGAATAGAACAGTTTTCGTGTACATCTTCCATCGGTAATATAAACGGAAAATCAAGAACATTTTAGTTAATTCTAATGAAAACACATTGTTTTTTATCATTTGTATTGGAAACAACATTGTCTTATGTCTTTTCTTGGATCTAAATAATACGAAACCTCGCTCTATGATTTGAAGTTAAAATCCTTAAATATGGTTAAATAGTGACTTTTTTAACGTTATTCATGTAGTTTGATATTACGTGTATATATTAATTTTTACCAATATTTCGATACTATTTCATGTAGTATAACGATATGTGATTTGGCCTTCAAATCTCAGAATTTCGCATAATATTGCATTTTTAGCAAGTTTTCTTGCATTTTGTTTCGCACGAAAAATCATCAAAATTAGCAATATTTTGACGTTTATCATCCCCTTTTCCTCTATGTGATTTAAACAAAATATCATCCAATTAGGCAATATTTGGCCGTTTTTCCACGTTTTTGTGAATTTTCAGTTTATTGTTATTAATTCATTATATATACGATAAAAATGATGCAAACACATAATTGATTAGAAATTAACCTTAAATACTTCATTTTCTATCAACTATTTGTTTCTCGTTAAGATACTGAGTAAGATATTGAAAAGGGGAGAAGTTCTGTTTTAATTGCATATATCGACGTTTCAGCCGGAATAGAGCGGTTTTCGTGTACATCTTCCATCGGTAATAATAACGGAAAATCAAGAACATTTTAGTTAATTCTAATGAAAACACATTGTTTTTTATCATTTGTATTGGAAACAACATTGTTTTATATCTTTTCTTGGATCTAAATAATACGAAACCTCGCTCGATGATTTGAATTTTATATCCTCAAATATGGTAAAATAGTGACTTTTTTCACGTGTTTCATGTAGTTTGATATTTCGTAAATATATTCATTTTTACCAATATTTCGATACTATTTCATGTAGTATCACAATATGTGATTTGGCCTTCAAATCTCAGAATGTCGCAACATATTGCATTTTAAGCAAATTTCTTGCGTTTTGTTTTGTACGAGAAATCATCGAATTTAGCAATATTTTGACGTTTATCATCCCGTTTTCCTCTGTGTTTTAAACAAAATATCATCGAATTAGGCAATATTTTGCCGTTTTTCTACGTTTTTGTGAATTTTCAGTTTATTGTTATTAATTCATTATATATACGATAAAAATGATGCAAACATATAATTGATCAGATAATAACCTTAAATACTTCATTTTCAATCAACTATTTGTTTCTCGTTAAAATACTGAGTAAGATATTAAAAAGGGGAGAAGTTCTGTTTTTATTGAATATATCGACGTTTCAGCCGGAATAGAGATGTTTTCGTGTACATCTTCCATCGTTAATATAAACGGAAAATCAGGTTTTTTTTTTGTTAATTCAAAAGAAAACACATTGATTTTTATCATTTGTATTGGAAACAACATTGTCACATGTCTTTTTTTGGATCTAAATAATACGAAACCTCGCTCTATGATTTGAAGTTAAAATACTCAAATATGGTTATATAGTGACTTTTTTCACGTTTTTCATGTAGTTTGATATTACGTAAATATATTCATTTTTAGCAATATTTCGATACTATTTCATGTAGTATCACGATATGTGATTTGGCCTTCAAGTCTTAGAATTCCGCATAATATTGCATTTTAAGCAAGTTTTCTTGCATTTTGTTTCGTACGAAAAATCATCGAATTTAGCAATATTTTGACGTTTATCATCTCCTTTTCCTTTATGTGATTTAAACAAAATATCATCAAATTAGGCAATATTTTTCAGTTTTTCACGTTTTTGTGAATTTTCAGTTTATTGTTATTAATTCATTAAATATACGATAAAAATTATGCAAACACATAATTGATTAGACATTAACCTTAAATACTTCATTTTCAATCAACCATTTGTTTCTCGTTAAAATACTGAGTAGGATATTGAAAGGGGAGAAGTTCGGTTGTTATTGCATATATCGACGTTTCAGCCGGATTAGAGCAGTTTTACGTGTACATCTTCCATCAGTAATATAAAAGGAAAATCAGGAACATTTTAGTTAATTCTAATGAAAACACATTTGTTTTTATCATTTGTATTGGAAACGACATTGTCATATGTCTTTTCTTGGATCTAAATAATACGAAACCTCGCTCTATGATTTGAAGTTAAAATCTTCAAATATGGTAAAATAGTGACTTTATTCACGTTTTTCATGTAGTTTGATATTACGTAAATATATTTATTTTTACCAATATTTCGATACTATTTCATGTAGTATCACGATATTTGATTTGGCCTTCAAATCTCAGAATTTCGCATAATATTGCAATTTAAGCAAGTTTTCTTGCATTTTGTTTCATACGAAAAATCATCAAATTTAGCAATATTTTGACGCTTATCATCCCATTTTCCTTTATGTGATTTAATCAAAATATCATCAAACTAGGCAATATTTTGCCGTTTTTCCACGTTTTTGTGAATTTTCAGTTTATTGTTATTAATTCATTATATATACGATAAAAATGATGTAAACACATAATTGATTAGAAATTAACCTTAAATGCTTCATTTTCAATCACCTATTTGTTTCTCGTTAAGATACTGAGTAAGATATTGAAAAGGGGAGAAGTTCTGTTTTTATTGCATATATCGACGTTTCAGTGGAATAGAACAGTTTTCGTGTACATCTTCCATCGGTAATAATAACGGAAAATCAAGAACATTTTAGTTAATTCTAATGAAAACACATTGTTTTTTATCATTTGTATTGGAAACAACATTGTTTTATATCTTTTCTTGGATCTAAATAATACGAAACCTCGCTCGATGATTTGAAGTTTATATCCTCAAATATGGTAAAATAGTGACTTTTTTCACGTGTTTCATGTAGTTTGATATTTCGTAAATATATTCATTTTTACCAATATTTCGATACTATTTCATGTAGTATCACAATATGTGATTTGGCCTTCAAATCTCAGAATGTCGCAACATATTGCATTTTAAGCAAATTTCTTGCGTTTTGTTTTGTACGAGAAATCATCGAATTTAGCAATATTTTGACGTTTATCATCCCGTTTTCCTCTGTGTTTTAAACAAAATATCATCGAATTAGGCAATATTTTGCCGTTTTTCTACGTTTTTGTGAATTTTCAGTTTATTGTTATTAATTCATTATATATACGATAAAAATGATGCAAACATATAATTGATCAGATAATAACCTTAAATACTTCATTTTCAATCAACTATTTGTTTCTCGTTAAAATACTGAGTAAGATATTAAAAAGGGGAGAAGTTCTGTTTTTATTGAATATATCGACGTTTCAGCCGGAATAGAGATGTTTTCGTGTACATCTTCCATCGTTAATATAAACGGAAAATCAGGTTTTTTTTTTGTTAATTCAAAAGAAAACACATTGATTTTTATCATTTGTATTGGAAACAACATTGTCACATGTCTTTTTTTGGATCTAAATAATACGAAACCTCGCTCTATGATTTGAAGTTAAAATACTCAAATATGGTTATATAGTGACTTTTTTCACGTTTTTCATGTAGTTTGATATTACGTAAATATATTCATTTTTAGCAATATTTCGATACTATTTCATGTAGTATCACGATATGTGATTTGGCCTTCAAGTCTTAGAATTCCGCATAATATTGCATTTTAAGCAAGTTTTCTTGCATTTTGTTTCGTACGAAAAATCATCGAATTTAGCAATATTTTGACGTTTATCATCTCCTTTTCCTTTATGTGATTTAAACAAAATATCATCAAATTAGGCAATATTTTTCAGTTTTTCACGTTTTTGTGAATTTTCAGTTTATTGTTATTAATTCATTAAATATACGAAAAAAATTATGCAAACACATAATTGATTAGACATTAACCTTAAATACTTCATTTTCAATCAACCATTTGTTTCTCGTTAAAATACTGAGTAGGATATTGAAAGGGGAGAAGTTCGGTTGTTATTGCATATATCGACGTTTCAGCCGGATTAGAGCGGTTTTACGTGTACATCTTCCATCAGTAATATAAACGGAAAATCAGGAACATATTAGTTAATTCTAATGAAAACACATTTGTTTTTATCATTTGTATTGGAAACGACATTGTCATATGTCTTTTCTTGGATCTAAATAATACGAAACCTCGCTCTATGATTTGAAGTTAAAATCTTCAAATATGGTAAAATAGTGACTTTATTCACGTTTTTCATGTAGTTTGATATTACGTAAATATATTTATTTTTACCAATATTTCGATACTATTTCATGTAGTATCACGATATTTGATTTGGCCTTCAAATCTCAGAATTTCGCATAATATTGCAATTTAAGCAAGTTTTCTTGCATTTTGTTTCATACGAAAAATCATCAAATTTAGCAATATTTTGACGCTTATCATCCCATTTTCCTTTATGTGATTTAATCAAAATATCATCAAACTAGGCAATATTTTGCCGTTTTTCCACGTTTTTGTGAATTTTCAGTTTATTGTTATTAATTCATTATATATACGATAAAAATGATGTAAACACATAATTGATTAGAAATTAACCTTAAATGCTTCATTTTCAATCACCTATTTGTTTCTCGTTAAGATACTGAGTAAGATATTGAAAAGGGGAGAAGTTCTGTTTTTATTGCATATATCGACGTTTCAGTGGAATAGAACAGTTTTCGTGTACATCTTCCATCGGTAATATAAACGGAAAATCAAGAACATTTTAGTTAATTCTAATGAAAACACATTGTTTTTTATCATTTGTATTGGAAACAACATTGTCTTATGTCTTTTCTTGGATCTAAATAATACGAAACCTCGCTCTATGATTTGAAGTTAAAATCCTTAAATATGGTTAAATAGTGACTTTTTTAACGTTATTCATGTAGTTTGATATTACGTGTATATATTAATTTTTACCAATATTTCGATACTATTTCATGTAGTATAACGATATGTGATTTGGCCTTCAAATCTCAGAATTTCGCATAATATTGCATTTTTAGCAAGTTTTCTTGCATTTTGTTTCGCACGAAAAATCATCAAAATTAGCAATATTTTGACGTTTATCATCCCCTTTTCCTCTATGTGATTTAAACAAAATATCATCCAATTAGGCAATATTTGGCCGTTTTTCCACGTTTTTGTGAATTTTCAGTTTATTGTTATTAATTCATTATATATATGATAAAAATGATGCAAACACATAATTGATTAGAAATTAACCTTAAATACTTCATTTTCTATCAACTATTTGTTTCTCGTTAAGATACTGAGTAAGATATTGAAAAGGGGAGAAGTTCTGTTTTAATTGCATATATCGACGTTTCAGCTGGAATAGAGCGGTTTTCGTGTACATCTTCCATCGGTAATAATAACGGAAAATCAAGAACATTTTAGTTAATTCTAATGAAAACACATTGTTTTTTATCATTTGTATTGGAAACAACATTGTTTTATATCTTTTCTTGGATCTAAATAATACGAAACCTCGCTCGATGATTTGAAGTTTATATCCTCAAATATGGTAAAATAGTGACTTTTTTCACGTGTTTCATGTAGTTTGATATTTCGTAAATATATTCATTTTTACCAATATTTCGATACTATTTCATGTAGTATCACAATATGTGATTTGGCCTTCAAATCTCAGAATGTCGCAACATATTGCATTTTAAGCAAATTTCTTGCGTTTTGTTTTGTACGAGAAATCATCGAATTTAGCAATATTTTGACGTTTATCATCCCGTTTTCCTCTGTGTTTTAAACAAAATATCATCGAATTAGGCAATATTTTGCCGTTTTTCTACGTTTTTGTGAATTTTCAGTTTATTGTTATTAATTCATTATATATACGATAAAAATGATGCAAACATATAATTGATCAGATAATACCCTTAAATACTTCATTTTCAATCAACTATTTGTTTCTCGTTAAAATACTGAGTAAGATATTAAAAAGGGGAGAAGTTCTGTTTTTATTGAATATATCGACGTTTCAGCCGGAATAGAGATGTTTTCGTGTACATCTTCCATCGTTAATATAAACGGAAAATCAGGTTTTTTTTTTGTTAATTCAAAAGAAAACACATTGATTTTTATCATTTGTATTGGAAACAACATTGTCACATGTCTTTTTTTGGATCTAAATAATACGAAACCTCGCTCTATGATTTGAAGTTAAAATACTCAAATATGGTTATATAGTGACTTTTTTCACGTTTTTCATGTAGTTTGATATTACGTAAATATATTCATTTTTACCAATATTTCGATACTATTTCATGTAGTATCACGATATGTGATTTGGCCTTCAAGTCTTAGAATTCCGCATAATATTGCATTTTAAGCAAGTTTTCTTGCATTTTGTTTCGTACGAAAAATCATCGAATTTAGCAATATTTTGACGTTTATCATCTCCTTTTCCTTTATGTGATTTAAACAAAATATCATCAAATTAGGCAATATTTTTCAGTTTTTCACGTTTTTGTGAATTTTCAGTTTATTGTTATTAATTCATTAAATATACGATAAAAATTATGCAAACACATAATTGATTAGACATTAACCTTAAATACTTCATTTTCAATCAACCATTTGTTTCTCGTTAAAATACTGAGTAGGATATTGAAAGGGGAGAAGTTCGGTTGTTATTGCATATATCGACGTTTCAGCCGGATTAGAGCGGTTTTACGTGTACATCTTCCATCAGTAATATAAAAGGAAAATCAGGAACATTTTAGTTAATTCTAATGAAAACACATTTGTTTTTATCATTTGTATTGGAAACGACATTGTCATATATCTTTTCTTGGATCTAAATAATACGAAACCTCGCTCTATGATTTGAAGTTAAAATCTTCAAATATGGTAAAATAGTGACTTTATTCACGTTTTTCATATAGTTTGATATTACGTAAATATATTTATTTTTACCAATATTTCGATACTATTTCATGTAGTATCACGATATTTGATTTGGCCTTCAAATCTCAGAATTTCGCATAATATTGCAATTTAAGCAAGTTTTCTTGCATTTTGTTTCATACGAAAAATCATCAAATTTAGCAATATTTTGACGCTTATCATCCCATTTTCCTTTATGTGATTTAATCAAAATATCATCAAACTAGGCAATATTTTGCCGTTTTTCCACGTTTTTGTGAATTTTCAGTTTATTGTTATTAATTCATTATATATACGATAAAAATGATGTAAACACATAATTGATTAGAAATTAACCTTAAATGCTTCATTTTCAATCACCTATTTGTTTCTCGTTAAGATACTGAGTAAGATATTGAAAAGGGGAGAAGTTCTGTTTTTATTGCATATATCGACGTTTCAGTGGAATAGAACAGTTTTCGTGTACATCTTCCATCGGTAATAATAACGGAAAATCAAGAACATTTTAGTTAATTCTAATGAAAACACATTGTTTTTTATCATTTGTATTGGAAACAACATTGTTTTATATCTTTTCTTGGATCTAAATAATACGAAACCTCGCTCGATGATTTGAAGTTTATATCCTCAAATATGGTAAAATAGTGACTTTTTTCACGTGTTTCATGTAGTTTGATATTTCGTAAATATATTCATTTTTACCAATATTTCGATACTATTTCATGTAGTATCACAATATGTGATTTGGCCTTCAAATCTCAGAATGTCGCAACATATTGCATTTTAAGCAAATTTCTTGCGTTTTGTTTTGTACGAGAAATCATCGAATTTAGCAATATTTTGACGTTTATCATCCCGTTTTCCTCTGTGTTTTAAACAAAATATCATCGAATTAGGCAATATTTTGCCGTTTTTCTACGTTTTTGTGAATTTTCAGTTTATTGTTATTAATTCATTATATATACGATAAAAATGATGCAAACATATAATTGATCAGATAATAACCTTAAATACTTCATTTTCAATCAACTATTTGTTTCTCGTTAAAATACTGAGTAAGATATTAAAAAGGGGAGAAGTTCTGTTTTTATTGAATATATCGACGTTTCAGCCGGAATAGAGATGTTTTCGTGTACATCTTCCATCGTTAATATAAACGGAAAATCAGGTTTTTTTTTTGTTAATTCAAAAGAAAACACATTGATTTTTATCATTTGTATTGGAAACAACATTGTCACATGTCTTTTTTTGGATCTAAATAATACGAAACCTCGCTCTATGATTTGAAGTTAAAATACTCAAATATGGTTATATAGTGACTTTTTTCACGTTTTTCATGTAGTTTGATATTACGTAAATATATTCATTTTTAGCAATATTTCGATACTATTTCATGTAGTATCACGATATGTGATTTGGCCTTCAAGTCTTAGAATTCCGCATAATATTGCATTTTAAGCAAGTTTTCTTGCATTTTGTTTCGTACGAAAAATCATCGAATTTAGCAATATTTTGACGTTTATCATCTCCTTTTCCTTTATGTGATTTAAACAAAATATCATCAAATTAGGCAATATTTTTCAGTTTTTCACGTTTTTGTGAATTTTCAGTTTATTGTTATTAATTCATTAAATATACGAAAAAAATTATGCAAACACATAATTGATTAGACATTAACCTTAAATACTTCATTTTCAATCAACCATTTGTTTCTCGTTAAAATACTGAGTAGGATATTGAAAGGGGAGAAGTTCGGTTGTTATTGCATATATCGACGTTTCAGCCGGATTAGAGCGGTTTTACGTGTACATCTTCCATCAGTAATATAAACGGAAAATCAGGAACATATTAGTTAATTCTAATGAAAACACATTTGTTTTTATCATTTGTATTGGAAACGACATTGTCATATGTCTTTTCTTGGATCTAAATAATACGAAACCTCGCTCTATGATTTGAAGTTAAAATCTTCAAATATGGTAAAATAGTGACTTTATTCACGTTTTTCATGTAGTTTGATATTACGTAAATATATTTATTTTTACCAATATTTCGATACTATTTCATGTAGTATCACGATATTTGATTTGGCCTTCAAATCTCAGAATTTCGCATAATATTGCAATTTAAGCAAGTTTTCTTGCATTTTGTTTCATACGAAAAATCATCAAATTTAGCAATATTTTGACGCTTATCATCCCATTTTCCTTTATGTGATTTAATCAAAATATCATCAAACTAGGCAATATTTTGCCGTTTTTCCACGTTTTTGTGAATTTTCAGTTTATTGTTATTAATTCATTATATATACGATAAAAATGATGTAAACACATAATTGATTAGAAATTAACCTTAAATGCTTCATTTTCAATCACCTATTTGTTTCTCGTTAAGATACTGAGTAAGATATTGAAAAGGGGAGAAGTTCTGTTTTTATTGCATATATCGACGTTTCAGTGGAATAGAACAGTTTTCGTGTACATCTTCCATCGGTAATATAAACGGAAAATCAAGAACATTTTAGTTAATTCTAATGAAAACACATTGTTTTTTATCATTTGTATTGGAAACAACATTGTCTTATGTCTTTTCTTGGATCTAAATAATACGAAACCTCGCTCTATGATTTGAAGTTAAAATCCTTAAATATGGTTAAATAGTGACTTTTTTAACGTTATTCATGTAGTTTGATATTACGTGTATATATTAATTTTTACCAATATTTCGATACTATTTCATGTAGTATAACGATATGTGATTTGGCCTTCAAATCTCAGAATTTCGCATAATATTGCATTTTTAGCAAGTTTTCTTGCATTTTGTTTCGCACGAAAAATCATCAAAATTAGCAATATTTTGACGTTTATCATCCCCTTTTCCTCTATGTGATTTAAACAAAATATCATCCAATTAGGCAATATTTGGCCGTTTTTCCACGTTTTTGTGAATTTTCAGTTTATTGTTATTAATTCATTATATATACGATAAAAATGATGCAAACACATAATTGATTAGAAATTAACCTTAAATACTTCATTTTCTATCAACTATTTGTTTCTCGTTAAGATACTGAGTAAGATATTGAAAAGGGGAGAAGTTCTGTTTTAATTGCATATATCGACGTTTCAGCCGGAATAGAGCGGTTTTCGTGTACATCTTCCATCGGTAATAATAACGGAAAATCAAGAACATTTTAGTTAATTCTAATGAAAACACATTGTTTTTTATCATTTGTATTGGAAACAACATTGTTTTATATCTTTTCTTGGATCTAAATAATACGAAACCTCGCTCGATGATTTGAAGTTTATATCCTCAAATATGGTAAAATAGTGACTTTTTTCACGTGTTTCATGTAGTTTGATATTTCGTAAATATATTCATTTTTACCAATATTTCGATACTATTTCATGTAGTATCACAATATGTGATTTGGCCTTCAAATCTCAGAATGTCGCAACATATTGCATTTTAAGCAAATTTCTTGCGTTTTGTTTTGTACGAGAAATCATCGAATTTAGCAATATTTTGACGTTTATCATCCCGTTTTCCTCTGTGTTTTAAACAAAATATCATCGAATTAGGCAATATTTTGCCGTTTTTCTACGTTTTTGTGAATTTTCAGTTTATTGTTATTAATTCATTATATATACGATAAAAATGATGCAAACATATAATTGATCAGATAATAACCTTAAATACTTCATTTTCAATCAACTATTTGTTTCTCGTTAAAATACTGAGTAAGATATTAAAAAGGGGAGAAGTTCTGTTTTTATTGAATATATCGACGTTTCAGCCGGAATAGAGATGTTTTCGTGTACATCTTCCATCGTTAATATAAACGGAAAATCAGGTTTTTTTTTTGTTAATTCAAAAGAAAACACATTGATTTTTATCATTTGTATTGGAAACAACATTGTCACATGTCTTTTTTTGGATCTAAATAATACGAAACCTCGCTCTATGATTTGAAGTTAAAATACTCAAATATGGTTATATAGTGACTTTTTTCACGTTTTTCATGTAGTTTGATATTACGTAAATATATTCATTTTTACCAATATTTCGATACTATTTCATGTAGTATCACGATATTTGATTTGGCCTTCAAATCTCAGAATTTCGCATAATATTGCAATTTAAGCAAGTTTTCTTGCATTTTGTTTCATACGAAAAATCATCAAATTTAGCAATATTTTGACGTTTATCATCACCTTTTCCTTTATGTGATTTAATCAAAATATCATCGAACTAGGCAATATTTTGCCGTTTTTCCACGTTTTTGTGAATTTTCAGTTTATTGTTATTAATTCATTATATATACGATAAAAATGATGCAAACACATAATTAATTAGAAATTAACCTTAAATGCTTCATTTTCAATCAACTATTTGCTTCTCGTTAAGATACTGAGTAAGATATTGAAAAGGGGAGAAGTTCTGTTTTAATTGCATATATCGACGTTTCAGCCGGAATAGAGCGGTTTTCGTGTACATCTTCCATCGGTAATAATAACGGAAAATCAAGAACATTTTAGTTAATTCTAATGAAAACACATTGTTTTTTATCATTTGTATTGGAAACAACATTGTTTTATATCTTTTCTTGGATCTAAATAATACGAAACCTCGCTCGATGATTTGAAGTTTATATCCTCAAATATGGTAAAATAGTGACTTTTTTCACGTGTTTCATGTAGTTTGATATTACGTAAATATATTCATTTTTACCAATATTTCGATACTATTTCATGTAGTATCACAATATGTGATTTGGCCTTCAAATCTCAGAATGTCGCAACATATTGCATTTTAAGCAAATTTCTTGCGTTTTGTTTTGTACGAGAAATCATCGAATTTAGCAATATTTTGACGTTTATCATCCCCTTTTCCTCTATGTGTTTTAAACAAAATATCATCGAATTAGGCAATATTTTGCCGTTTTTCTACGTTTTTGTGAATTTTCAGTTTATTGTTATTAATTCATTATATATACGATAAAAATGATGCAAACATATAATTGATTAGATAATAACCTTAAATACTTCATTTTCAATCAACTATTTGTTTCTCGTTAAAATACTGAGTAAGATATTAAAAAGGGGAGAAGTTCTGTTTTTATTGAATATATCGACGTTTCAGCCGGAATAGAGATGTTTTCGTGTACATCTTCCATCGTTAATATAAACGGAAAATCAGGTTTTTTTTTTGTTAATTCAAAAGAAAACACATTGATTTTTATAATTTGTATTGGAAACAACATTGTCACATGTCTTTTTTTGGATCTAAATAATACGGAACCTCGCTCTATGATTTGAAGTTAAAATACTCAAATATGGTTATATAGTGACTTTTTTCACGTTTTTCATGTAGTTTGATATTACGTAAATATATTCATTTTTAGCAATATTTCGATACTATTTCATGTAGTATCACGATATGTGATTTGGCCTTCAAGTCTTAGAATTCCGCATAATATTGCATTTTAAGCAAGTTTTCTTGCATTTTGTTTCGTACGAAAAATCATCGAATTTAGCAATATTTTGACGTTTATCATCTCCTTTTCCTTTATGTGATTTAAACAAAATATCATCAAATTAGGCAATATTTTTCAGTTTTTCACGTTTTTGTGAATTTTCAGTTTATTGTTATTAATTCATTAAATATACGATAAAAATTATGCAAACACATAATTGATTAGACATTAACCTTAAATACTTCATTTTCAATCAACCATTTGTTTCTCGTTAAAATACTGAGTAGGATATTGAGAGGGGAGAAGTTCGGTTGTTATTGCATATATCGACGTTTCAGCCGGATTAGAGCGGTTTTACGTGTACATCTTCCATCAGTAATATAAAAGGAAAATCAGGAACATTTTAGTTAATTCTAATGAAAACACATTTGTTTTTATCATTTGTATTGGAAACGACATTGTCATATGTCTTTTCTTGGATCTAAATAATACGAAACCTCGCTCTATGATTTGAAGTTAAAATCTTCAAATATGGTAAAATAGTGACTTTATTCACGTTTTTCATGTAGTTTGATATTACGTAAATATATTCATTTTTACCAATATTTCGATACTATTTCATGTAGTATCACGATATTTGATTTGGCCTTCAAATCTCAGAATTTCGCATAATATTGCAATTTAAGCAAGTTTTCTTGCATTTAGTTTCATACGAAAAATCATCAAATTTAGCAATATTTTGACGTTTATCATCACCTTTTCCTTTATATGATTTAATCAAAATATCATCGAACTAGGCAATATTTTGCCGTTTTTCCACGTTTTTGTGAATTTTCAGTTTATTGTTATTAATTCATTATATATACGATAAAAATGATGCAAACACATAATTAATTAGAAATTAACCTTAAATGCTTCATTTTCAATCAACTATTTGCTTCTCGTTAAGATACTGAGTAAGATATTGAAAAGGGGAGAAGTTCTGTTTTAATTGCATATATCGACGTTTCAGCCGGAATAGAGCGGTTTTCGTGTACATCTTCCATCGGTAATAATAACGGAAAATCAAGAACATTTTAGTTAATTCTAATGAAAACACATTGTTTTTTATCATTTGTATTGGAAACAACATTGTTTTATATCTTTTCTTGGATCTAAATAATACGAAACCTCGCTCGATGATTTGAAGTTTATATCCTCAAATATGGTAAAATAGTGACTTTTTTCACGTGTTTCATGTAGTTTGATATTACGTAAATATATTCATTTTTACCAATATTTCGATACTATTTCATGTAGTATCACAATATGTGATTTGGCCTTCAAATCTCAGAATGTCGCAACATATTGCATTTTAAGCAAATTTCTTGCGTTTTGTTTTGTACGAGAAATCATCGAATTTAGCAATATTTTGACGTTTATCATCCCCTTTTCCTCTATGTGTTTTAAACAAAATATCATCGAATTAGGCAATATTTTGCCGTTTTTCTACGTTTTTGTGAATTTTCAGTTTATTGTTATTAATTCATTATATATACGATAAAAATGATGCAAACATATAATTGATTAGATAATAACCTTAAATACTTCATTTTCAATCAACCATTTGTTTCTCGTTAAAATACTGAGTAGGATATTGAAAGGGGAGAAGTTCGGTTGTTATTGCATATATCGACGTTTCAGCCGGATTAGAGCGGTTTTACGTGTACATCTTCCATCAGTAATATAAACGGAAAATCAGGAACATTTTAGTTAATTCTAATGAAAACACATTTGTTTTTATCATTTGTATTGGAAACGACATTGTCATATGTCTTTTCTTGGATCTAAATAATACGAAACCTCGCTCTATGATTTGAAGTTAAAATCTTCAAATATGGTAAAATAGTGACTTTATTCACGTTTTTCATGTAGTTTGATATTACGTAAATATATTTATTTTTACCAATATTTCGATACTATTTCATGTAGTATCACGATATTTGATTTGGCCTTCAAATCTCAGAATTTCGCATAATATTGCAATTTAAGCAAGTTTTCTTGCATTTTGTTTCATACGAAAAATCATCAAATTTAGCAATATTTTGACGCTTATCATCCCATTTTCCTTTATGTGATTTAATCAAAATATCATCAAACTAGGCAATATTTTGCCGTTTTTCCACGTTTTTGTGAATTTTCAGTTTATTGTTATTAATTCATTATATATACGATAAAAATGATGTAAACACATAATTGATTAGAAATTAACCTTAAATGCTTCATTTTCAATCAACTATTTGTTTCTCGTTAAGATACTGAGTAAGATATTGAAAAGGGGAGAAGTTCTGTTTTTATTGCATATATCGACGTTTCAGTGGAATAGAACAGTTTTCGTGTACATCTTCCATCGGTAATATAAACGGAAAATCAAGAACATTTTAGTTAATTCTAATGAAAACACATTGTTTTTTATCATTTGTATTGGAAACAACATTGTCTTATGTCTTTTCTTGGATCTAAATAATACGAAACCTCGCTCTATGATTTGAAGTTAAAATCCTTAAATATGGTTAAATAGTGACTTTTTTCACGTTATTCATGTAGTTTGATATTACGTGTATATATTAATTTTTACCAATATTTCGATACTATTTCATGTAGTATAACGATATGTGATTTGGCCTTCAAATCTCAGAATTTCGCATAATATTGCATTTTTAGCAAGTTTTCTTGCATTTTGTTTCGCACGAAAAATCATCAAATTTAGCAATATTTTGACGTTTATCATCCCCTTTTCCTCTATGTGATTTAAACAAAATATCATCCAATTAGGCAATATTTGGCCGTTTTTCCACGTTTTTGTGAATTTTCAGTTTATTGTTATTAATTCATTATATATACGATAAAAATGATGCAAACACATAATTGATTAGAAATTATCCTTAAATACTTCATTTTCTATCAACTATTTGTTTCTCGTTAAGATACTGAGTAAGATATTGAAAAGGGGAGAAGTTCTGTTTTAATTGCATATATCGACGTTTCAGCCGGAATAGAGCGGTTTTCGTGTACATCTTCCATCGGTAATAATAACGGAAAATCAAGAACATTTTAGTTAATTCTAATGAAAACACATTGTTTTTTATCATTTGTATTGGAAACAACATTGTTTTATATCTTTTCTTGGATCTAAATAATACGAAACCTCGCTCGATGATTTGAAGTTTATATCCTCAAATATGGTAAAATAGTGACTTTTTTTCACGTGTTTCATGTAGTTTGATATTACGTAAATATATTCATTTTTACCAATATTTCGATACTATTTCATGTAGTATCACAATATGTGATTTGGCCTTCAAATCTCAGAATGTCGCAACATATTGCATTTTAAGCAAATTTCTTGCGTTTTGTTTTGTACGAGAAATCATCGAATTTAGCAATATTTTGACGTTTATCATCCCCTTTTCCTCTATGTGTTTTAAACAAAATATCATCGAATTAGGCAATATTTTGCCGTTTTTCTACGTTTTTGTGAATTTTCAGTTTATTGTTATTAATTCATTATATATACGATAAAAATGATGCAAACATATAATTGATTAGATAATAACCTTAAATACTTCATTTTCAATCAACTATTTGTTTCTCGTTAAAATACTGAGTAAGATATTAAAAAGGGGAGAAGTTCTGTTTTTATTGAATATATCGACGTTTCAGCCGGAATAGAGATGTTTTCGTGTACATCTTCCATCGTTAATATAAACGGAAAATCAGGTTTTTTTTTTTTGTTAATTCAAAAGAAAACACATTGATTTTTATCATTTGTATTGGAAACAACATTGTCATATGTCTTTTTTTGGATCTAAATAATACGAAACCTCGCTCTATGATTTGAAGTTAAAATACTCAAATATGGTTATATAGTGACTTTTTTCACGTTTTTCATGTAGTTTGATATTACGTAAATATATTCATTTTTAGCAATATTTCGATACTATTTCATGTAGTATCACGATATGTGATTTGGCCTTCAAGTCTTAGAATTCCGTATAATATTGCATTTTAAGCAAGTTTTCTTGCATTTTGTTTCGTACGAAAAATCATCGAATTTAGCAATATTTTGACGTTTATCATCTCCTTTTCCTTTATGTGATTTAAACAAAATATCATCAAATTAGGCAATATTTTTCAGTTTTTCACGTTTTTGTGAATTTTCAGTTTATTGTTATTAATTCATTAAATATACGAAAAAAATTATGCAAACACATAATTGATTAGACATTAACCTTAAATACTTCATTTTCAATCAACCATTTGTTTCTCGTTAAAATACTGAGTAGGATATTGAAAGGGGAGAAGTTCGGTTGTTGTTGCATATATCGACGTTTCAGCCGGATTAGAGCGGTTTTACGTGTACATCTTCCATCAGTAATATAAACGGAAAATCAGGAACATTTTAGTTAATTCTAATGAAAACACATTTGTTTTTATCATTTGTATTGGAAACGACATTGTCATATGTCTTTTCTTGGATCTAAATAATACGAAACCTCGCTCTATGATTTGAAGTTAAAATCTTCAAATATGGTAAAATAGTAACTTTATTCACGTTTTTCATGTAGTTTGATATTACGTAAATATATTTATTTTTACCAATATTTCGATACTATTTCATGTAGTATCACGATATTTGATTTGGCCTTCAAATCTCAGAATTTCGCATAATATTGCAATTTAAGCAAGTTTTCTTGCATTTTGTTTCATACGAAAAATCATCAAATTTAGCAATATTTTGACGCTTATCATCCCATTTTCCTTTATGTGATTTAATCAAAATATCATCAAACTAGGCAATATTTTGCCGTTTTTCCACGTTTTTGTGAATTTTCAGTTTATTGTTATTAATTCATTATATATACGATAAAAATGATGTAAACACATAATTGATTAGAAATTAACCTTAAATGCTTCATTTTCAATCAACTATTTGTTTCTCGTTAAGATACTGAGTAAGATATTGAAAAGGGGAGAATTTCTGTTTTTATTGCATATATCGACGTTTCAGTGGAATAGAACAGTTTTCGTGTACATCTTCCATCGGTAATATAAACGGAAAATCAAGAACATTTTAGTTAATTCTAATGAAAACACATTGTTTTTTATCATTTGTATTGGAAACAACATTGTCTTATTTCTTTTCTTGGATCTAAATAATACGAAACCTCGCTCTATGATTTGAAGTTAAAATCCTTAAATATGGTTAAATAGTGACTTTTTTCACGTTATTCATGTAGTTTGATATTACGTGTATATATTAATTTTTACCAATATTTCGATACTATTTCATGTAGTATAACGATATGTGATTTGGCCTTCAAATCTCAGAATTTCGCATAATATTGCATTTTTATCAAGTTTTCTTGCATTTTGTTTCGCACGAAAAATCATCAAATTTAGCAATATTTTGACGTTTATCATCCCCTTTTCCTCTATGTGATTTAAACAAAATATCATCCAATTAGGCAATATTTGGCCGTTTTTCCACGTTTTTGTGAATTTTCAGTTTATTGTTATTAATTCATTATATATACGATAAAAATGATGCAAACACATAATTGATTAGAAATTAACCTTAAATACTTCATTTTCTATCAACTATTTGTTTCTCGTTAAGATACTGAGTAAGATATTGAAAAGGGGAGAAGTTCTGTTTTAATTGCATATATCGACGTTTCAGCCGGAATAGAGCGGTTTTCGTGTACATCTTCCATCGGTAATAATAACGGAAAATCAAGAACATTTTAGTTAATTCTAATGAAAACACATTGTTTTTTATCATTTGTATTGGAAACAACATTGTTTTATATCTTTTCTTGGATCTAAATAATACGAATCCTCGCTCGATGATTTGAAGTTTATATCCTCAAATATGGTAAAATAGTGACTTTTTTCACGTGTTTCATGTAGTTTGATATTACGTAAATATATTCATTTTTACCAATATTTCGATACTATTTCATGTAGTATCACAATTTGTGATTTGGCCTTCAAATCTCAGAATGTCGCAACATATTGCATTTTAAGCAAATTTCTTGCGTTTTGTTTTGTACGAGAAATCATCGAATTTAGCAATATTTTGACGTTTATCATCCCCTTTTCCTCTATGTGTTTTAAACAAAATATCATCGAATTAGGCAATATTTTGCCGTTTTTCTACGTTTTTGTGAATTTTCAGTTTATTGTTATTAATTCATTATATATACGATAAAAATGATGCAAACATATAATTGATTAGATAATAACCTTAAATACTTCATTTTCAATCAACTATTTGTTTCTCGTTAAAATACTGAGTAAGATATTAAAAAGGGGAGAAGTTCTGTTTTTATTGAATATATCGACGTTTCAGCCGGAATAGAGATGTTTTCGTGTACATCTTCCATCGTTAATATAAACGGAAAATCAGTTTTTTTTTTTTTGTTAATTCAAAAGAAAACACATTGATTTTTATCATTTGTATTGGAAACAACATTGTCATATGTCTTTTTTTGGATCTAAATAATACGAAACCTCGCTCTATGATTTGAAGTTAAAATACTCAAATATGGTTATATAGTGACTTTTTTCACGTTTTTCATGTAGTTTGATATTACGTAAATATATTCATTTTTAGCAATATTTCGATACTATTTCATGTAGTATCACGATATGTGATTTGGCCTTCAAGTCTTAGAATTCCGCATAATATTGCATTTTTATCAAGTTTTCTTGCATTTTGTTTCGTACGAAAAATCATCGAAATTAGCAATATTTTGACGTTTATCATCTCCTTTTCCTTTATGTGATTTAAACAAAATATCATCAAATTAGGCAATATTTTTCAGTTTTTCACGTTTTTGTGAATTTTCAGTTTATTGTTATTAATTCATTAAATATACGAAAAAAATTATGCAAACACATAATTGATTAGACATTAACCTTAAATACTTCATTTTCAATCAACCATTTGTTTCTCGTTAAAATACTGAGTAGGATATTAAAAAGGGGAGAAGTTCGGTTGTTATTGCATATATCGACGTTTCAGCCGGATTAGAGCGGTTTTACGTGTACATCTTCCATCAGTAATATAAACGGAAAATCAGGAACATTTTAGTTAATTCTAATGAAAACACATTTGTTTTTATCATTTGTATTGGAAACGACATTGTCATATGTCTTTTCTTGGATCTAAATAATACGAAACCTCGCTCTATGATTTGAAGTTAAAATCTTCAAATATGGTAAAATAGTGACTTTATTCACGTTTTTCATGTAGTTTGATATTACGTAAATATATTTATTTTTACCAATATTTCGATACTATTTCATGTAGTATCACGATATTTGATTTGGCCTTCAAATCTCAGAATTTCGCATAATATTGCAATTTAAGCAAGTTTTCTTGCATTTTGTTTCATACGAAAAATCATCAAATTTAGCAATATTTTGACGCTTATCATCCCATTTTCCTTTATGTGATTTAATCAAAATATCATCAAACTAGGCAATATTTTGCCGTTTTTCCACGTTTTTGTGAATTTTCAGTTTATTGTTATTAATTCATTATATATACGATAAAAATCATGTAAACACATAATTGATTAGAAATTAACCTTAAATGCTTCATTTTCAATCAACTATTTGTTTCTCGTTAAGATACTGAGTAAGATATTGAAAAGGGGAGAAGTTCTGTTTTTATTGCATATATCGACGTTTCAGTGGAATAGAACAGTTTTCGTGTACATCTTCCATCGGTAATATAAACGGAAAATCAAGAACATTTTAGTTAATTCTAATGAAAACACATTGTTTTTTTATCATTTGTATTGGAAACAACATTGTCTTATGTCTTTTCTTGGATCTAAATAATACGAAACCTCGCTCTATGATTTGAAGTTAAAATCCTTAAATATGGTTTAATAGTGACTTTTTTAACGTTATTCATGTAGTTTGATATTACGTGTATATATTAATTTTTACCAATATTTCGATACTATTTCATGTAGTATAACGATATGTGATTTGGCCTTCAAATCTCAGAATTTCGCATAATATTGCATTTTTAGCAAGTTTTCTTGCATTTTGTTTCGCACGAAAAATCATCAAATTTAGCAATATTTTGACGTTTATCATCCCCTTTTCCTCTATGTGATTTAAACAAAATATCATCCAATTAGGCAATATTTGGCCGTTTTTCCACGTTTTTGTGAATTTTCAGTTTATTGTTATTAATTCATTATATATACGATAAAAATGATGCAAACACATAATTGATTAGAAATTAACCTTAAATACTTCATTTTCTATCAACTATTTGTTTCTCGTTAAGATACTGAGTAAGATATTGAAAAGGGGAGAAGTTCTGTTTTAATTGCATATATCGACGTTTCAGCCGGAATAGAGCGGTTTTCGTGTACATCTTCCATCGGTAATAATAACGGAAAATCAAGAACATTTTAGTTAATTCTAATGAAAACACATTGTTTTTTATCATTTGTATTGGAAACAACATTGTTTTATATCTTTTCTTGGATCTAAATAATACGAAACCTCGCTCGATGATTTGAAGTTTATATCCTCAAATATGGTAAAATAGTGACTTTTTTCACGTGTTTCATGTAGTTTGATATTACGTAAATATATTCATTTTTACCAATATTTCGATACTATTTCATGTAGTATCACAATATGTGATTTGGCCTTCAAATCTCAGAATGTCGCAACATATTGCATTTTAAGCAAATTTCTTGCGTTTTGTTTTGTACGAGAAATCATCGAATTTAGCAATATTTTGACGTTTATCATCCCCTTTTCCTCTATGTGTTTTAAACAAAATATCATCGAATTAGGCAATATTTTGCCGTTTTTCTACGTTTTTGTGAATTTTCAGTTTATTGTTATTAATTCATTATATATACGATAAAAATGATGCAAACATATAATTGATTAGATAATAACCTTAAATACTTCATTTTCAATCAACTATTTGTTTCTCGTTTAAATACTGAGTAAGATATTAAAAAGGGGAGAAGTTCTGTTTTTATTGAATATATCGACGTTTCAGCCGGAATAGAGATGTTTTCGTGTACATCTTCCATCGTTAATATAAACGGAAAATCAGGTTTTTTTTTTGTTAATTCTAAAGAAAACACATTGATTTTTATCATTTGTATTGGAAACAACATTGTCATATGTCTTTTTTTGGATATAAATAATACGAAACCTCGCTCTATGATTTGAAGTTAAAATACTCAAATATGGTTATATAGTGACTTTTTTCACGTTTTTCATGTAGTTTGATATTACGTAAATATATTCATTTTTAGCAATATTTCGATACTATTTCATGTAGTATCACGATATGTGATTTGGCCTTCAAGTCTTAGAATTCCGCATAATATTGCATTTTAAGCAAGTTTTCTTGCATTTTGTTTCGTACGAAAAATCATCGAATTTAGCAATATTTTGACGTTTATCATCTCCTTTTCCTTTATGTGATTTAAACAAATTATCATCAAATTAGGCAATATTTTTCAGTTTTTCACGTTTTTGTGAATTTTCAGTTTATTGTTATTAATTCATTAAATATACGATAAAAATTATGCAAACACATAATTGATTAGACATTAACCTTAAATACTTCATTTTCAATCAACCATTTGTTTCTCGTTAAAATACTGAGTAGGATATTGAAAGGGGAGAAGTTCGGTTGTTATTGCATATATCGACGTTTCAGCCGGATTAGAGCGGTTTTACGTGTACATCTTCCATCAGTAATATAAACGGAAAATCAGGAACATTTTAGTTAATTCTAATGAAAACACATTTGTTTTTATCATTTGTATTGGAAACGACATTGTCATATGTCTTTTCTTGGATCTAAATAATACGAAACCTCGCTCTATGATTTGAAGTTAAAATCTTCAAATATGGTAAAATAGTGACTTTATTCACGTTTTTCATGTAGTTTGATATTACGTAAATATATTCATTTTTACCAATATTTCGATACTATTTCATGTAGTATCACGATATTTGATTTGGCCTTCAAATCTCAGAATTTCGCATAATATTGCAATTTAAGCAAGTTTTCTTGCATTTTGTTTCATACGAAAAATCATCAAATTTAGCAATATTTTGACGTTTATCATCACCTTTTCCTTTATGTGATTTAATCAAAATATCATCGAACTAGGCAATATTTTGCCGTTTTTCCACGTTTTTGTGAATTTTCAGTTTATTGTTATTAATTCATTATATATACGATAAAAATGATGCAAACACATAATTGATTAGAAATTAACCTTAAATGCTTCATTTTCAATCAACTATTTGTTTCTCGTTAAGATACTGAGTATGATATTGAAAAGGGGAGAAGTTCTGTTTTAATTGCATATATCGACGTTTCAGCCGGAATAGAGCGGTTTTCGTGTACATCTTCCATCGGTAATAATAACGGAAAATCAAGAACATTTTAGTTAATTCTAATGAAAACACATTGTTTTTTATCATTTGTATTGGAAACAACATTGTTTTATATCTTTTCTTGGATCTAAATAATACGAAACCTCGCTCGATGATTTGAAGTTTATATACTCAAATATGGTAAAATAGTGACTTTTTTCACGTGTTTCATGTAGTTTGATATTACGTAAATATATTCATTTTTACCAATATTTCGATACTATTTCATGTAGTATCACAATAAGTGATTTGGCCTTCAAATCTCAGAATGTCGCAACATATTGCATTTTAAGCAAATTTCTTGCGTTTTGTTTTGTACGAGAAATCATCGAATTTAGCAATATTTTGACGTTTATCATCCCCTTTTCCTCTATGTGTTTTAAACAAAATATCATCGAATTAGGCAATATTTTGCCGTTTTTCTACGTTTTTGTGAATTTTCTGTTTATTGTTATTAATTCATTATATATACGATAAAAATGATGCAAACATATAATTGATTAGATAATAACCTTAAATACTTCATTTTCAATCAACTATTTGTTTCTCGTTTAAATACTGAGTAAGATATTAAAAAGGGGAGAAGTTCTGTTTTTATTGAATATATCGACGTTTCAGCCGGAATAGAGATGTTTTCGTGTACATCTTCCATCGTTAATATAAACGGAAAATCAGGTTTTTTTTTTGTTAATTCTAAAGAAAACACATTGATTTTTATCATTTGTATTGGAAACAACATTGTCATATGTCTTTTTTTGGATATAAATAATACGAAACCTCGCTCTATGATTTGAAGTTAAAATACTCAAATATGGTTATATAGTGACTTTTTTCACGTTTTTCATGTAGTTTGATATTACGTAAATATATTCATTTTTAGCAATATTTCGATACTATTTCATGTAGTATCACGATATGTGATTTGGCCTTCAAGTCTTAGAATTCCGCATAATATTGCATTTTAAGCAAGTTTTCTTGCATTTTGTTTCGTACGAAAAATCATCGAATTTAGCAATATTTTGACGTTTATCATCTCCTTTTCCTTTATGTGATTTAAACAAAATATCATCAAATTAGGCAATATTTTTCAGTTTTTCACGTTTTTGTGAATTTTCAGTTTATTGTTATTAATTCATTAAATATACGATAAAAATTATGCAAACACATAATTGATTAGACATTAACCTTAAATACTTCATTTTCAATCAACCATTTGTTTCTCGCTAAAATACTGAGTAGGATATTGAAAGGGGAGAAGTTCGGTTGTTATTGCATATATCGACGTTTCAGCCGGATTAGAGCGGTTTTACGTGTACATCTTCCATCAGTAATATAAAAGGAAAATCAGGAACATTTTAGTTAATTCTAATGAAAACACATTTGTTTTTATCATTTGTATTGGAAACGACATTGTCATATGTCTTTTCTTGGATCTAAATAATACGAAACCTCGCTCTATGATTTGAAGTTAAAATCTTCAAATATGGTAAAATAGTGACTTTATTCACGTTTTTCATGTAGTTTGATATTACGTAAATATATTCATTTTTACCAATATTTCGATACTATTTCATGTAGTATCACGATATTTGATTTGGCCTTCAAATCTCAGAATTTCGCATAATATTGCAATTTAAGCAAGTTTTCTTGCATTTTGTTTCATACGAAAAATCATCAAATTTAGCAATATTTTGACGTTTATCATCACCTTTTCCTTTATGTGATTTAATCAAAATATCATCGAACTAGGCAATATTTTGCCGTTTTTCCACGTTTTTGTGAATTTTCAGTTTATTGTTATTAATTCATTATATATACGATAAAAATGATGCAAACACATAATTAATTAGAAATTAACCTTAAATGCTTCATTTTCAATCAACTATTTGCTTCTCGTTAAGATACTGAGTAAGATATTGAAAAGGGGAGAAGTTCTGTTTTAATTGCATATATCGACGTTTCAGCCGGAATAGAGCGGTTTTCGTGTACATCTTCCATCGGTAATAATAACGGAAAATCAAGAACATTTTAGTTAATTCTAATGAAAACACATTGTTTTTTATCATTTGTATTGGAAACAACATTGTTTTATATCTTTTCTTGGATCTAAATAATACGAAACCTCGCTCGATGATTTGAAGTTTATATCCTCAAATATGGTAAAATAGTGACTTTTTTCACGTGTTTCATGTAGTTTGATATTACGTAAATATATTCATTTTTACCAATATTTCGATACTATTTCATGTAGTATCACAATATGTGATTTGGCCTTCAAATCTCAGAATGTCGCAACATATTGCATTTTAAGCAAATTTCTTGCGTTTTGTTTTGTACGAGAAATCATCGAATTTAGCAATATTTTGACGTTTATCATCCCCTTTTCCTCTATGTGTTTTAAACAAAATATCATCGAATTAGGCAATATTTTGCCGTTTTTCTACGTTTTTGTGAATTTTCAGTTTATTGTTATTAATTCATTATATATACGATAAAAATGATGCAAACATATAATTGATTAGATAATAACCTTAAATACTTCATTTTCAATCAACTATTTGTTTCTCGTTTAAATACTGAGTAAGATATTAAAAAGGGGAGAAGTTCTGTTTTTATTGAATATATCGACGTTTCAGCCGGAATAGAGATGTTTTCGTGTACATCTTCCATCGTTAATATAAACGGAAAATCAGGTTTTTTTTTTGTTAATTCTAAAGAAAACACATTGATTTTTATCATTTGTATTGGAAACAACATTGTCATATGTCTTTTTTTGGATATAAATAATACGAAACCTCGCTCTATGATTTGAAGTTAAAATACTCAAATATGGTTATATAGTGACTTTTTTCACGTTTTTCATGTAGTTTGATATTACGTAAATATATTCATTTTTAGCAATATTTCGATACTATTTCATGTAGTATCACGATATGTGATTTGGCCTTCAAGTCTTAGAATTCCGCATAATATTGCATTTTAAGCAAGTTTTCTTGCATTTTGTTTCGTACGAAAAATCATCGAATTTAGCAATATTTTGACGTTTATCATCTCCTTTTCCTTTATGTGATTTAAACAAAATATCATCAAATTAGGCAATATTTTTCAGTTTTTCACGTTTTTGTGAATTTTCAGTTTATTGTTATTAATTCATTAAATATACGATAAAAATTATGCAAACACATAATTGATTAGACATTAACCTTAAATACTTCATTTTCAATCAACCATTTGTTTCTCGTTAAAATACTGAGTAGGATATTGAAAGGGGAGAAGTTCGGTTGTTATTGCATATATCGACGTTTCAGCCGGATTAGAGCGGTTTTACGTGTACATCTTCCATCAGTAATATAAACGGAAAATCAGGAACATTTTAGTTAATTCTAATGAAAACACATTTGTTTTTATCATTTGTATTGGAAACGACATTGTCATATGTCTTTTCTTGGATCTAAATAATACGAAACCTCGCTCTATGATTTGAAGTTAAAATCTTCAAATATGGTAAAATAGTGACTTTATTCACGTTTTTCATGTAGTTTGATATTACGTAAATATATTCATTTTTACCAATATTTCGATACTATTTCATGTAGTATCACGATATTTGATTTGGCCTTCAAATCTCAGAATTTCGCATAATATTGCAATTTAAGCAAGTTTTCTTGCATTTTGTTTCATACGAAAAATCATCAAATTTAGCAATATTTTGACGTTTATCATCACCTTTTCCTTTATGTGATTTAATCAAAATATCATCGAACTAGGCAATATTTTGCCGTTTTTCCACGTTTTTGTGAATTTTCAGTTTATTGTTATTAATTCATTATATATACGATAAAAATGATGCAAACACATAATTGATTAGAAATTAACCTTAAATGCTTCATTTTCAATCAACTATTTGCTTCTCGTTAAGATACTGAGTAAGATATTGAAAAGGGGAGAAGTTCTGTTTTAATTGCATATATCGACGTTTCAGCCGGAATAGAGCGGTTTTCGTGTACATCTTCCATCGGTAATAATAACGGAAAATCAAGAACATTTTAGTTAATTCTAATGAAAACACATTGTTTTTTATCATTTGTATTGGAAACAACATTGTTTTATATCTTTTCTTGGATCTAAATAATACGAAACCTCGCTCGATGATTTGAAGTTTATATACTCAAATATGGTAAAATAGTGACTTTTTTCACGTGTTTCATGTAGTTTGATATTACGTAAATATATTCATTTTTACCAATATTTCGATACTATTTCAAGTAGTATCACAATATGTGATTTGGCCTTCAAATCTCAGAATGTCGCAACATATTGCATTTTAAGCAAATTTCTTGCGTTTTGTTTTGTACGAGAAATCATCGAATTTAGCAATATTTTGACGTTTATCATCCCCTTTTCCTCTATGTGTTTTAAACAAAATATCATCGAATTAGGCAATATTTTGCCGTTTTTCTACGTTTTTGTGAATTTTCTGTTTATTGTTATTAATTCATTATATATACGATAAAAATGATGCAAACATATAATTGATTAGATAATAACCTTAAATACTTCATTTTCAATCAACTATTTGTTTCTCGTTAAAATACTGAGTAAGATATTAAAAAGGGGAGAAGTTCTGTTTTTATTGAATATATCGACGTTTCAGCCGGAATAGAGATGTTTTCGTGTACATCTTCCATCGTTAATATAAACGGAAAATCAGGTTTTTTTTTTTGTTAATTCTAAAGAAAACACATTGATTTTTATCATTTGTATTGGAAACAACATTGTCATATGTCTTTTTTTGGATCTAAATAATACGAAACCTCGCTCTATGATTTGAAGTTAAAATACTCAAATATGGTTATATAGTGACTTTTTTCACGTTTTTCATGTAGTTTGATATTACGTAAATATATTCATTTTTAGCAATATTTCGATACTATTTCATGTAGTATCACGATATGTGATTTGGCCTTCAAGTCATAGAATTCCGCATAATATTGCATTTTAAGCAAGTTTTCTTGCATTTTGTTTCGTACGAAAAATCATCGAATTTAGCAATATTTTGACGTTTATCATCTCCTTTTCCTTTATGTGATTTAAACAAAATATCATCAAATTAGGCAATATTTTTCAGTTTTTCACGTTTTTGTGAATTTTCAGTTTATTGTTATTAATTCATTAAATATACGATAAAAATTATGCAAACACATAATTGATTAGACATTAACCTTAAATACTTCATTTTCAATCAACCATTTGTTTCTCGTTAAAATACTGAGTAGGATATTGAAAGGGGAGAAGTTCGGTTGTTATTGCATATATCGACGTTTCAGCCGGATTAGAGCGGTTTTACGTGTACATCTTCCATCGGTAATAATAACGGAAAATCAAGAACATTTTAGTTAATTCTAATGAAAACACATTGTTTTTTATCATTTGTATTGGAAACAACATTGTTTTATATCTTTTCTTGGATCTAAATAATACGAAACCTCGCTCGATGATTTGAAGTTTATATCCTCAAATATGGTAAAATAGTGACTTTTTTCACGTGTTTCATGTAGTTTGATATTACGTAAATATATTCATTTTTACCAATATTTCGATACTATTTCATGTAGTATCACGATATTTGATTTGGCCTTCAAATCTCAGAATTTCGCATAATATTGCAATTTAAGCAAGTTTTCTTGCATTTTGTTTCATACGAAAAATCATCAAATTTAGCAATATTTTGACGTTTATCATCACCTTTTCCTTTATGTGATTTAATCAAAATATCATCGAACTAGGCAATATTTTGCCGTTTTTCCACGTTTTTGTGAATTTTCAGTTTATTGTTATTAATTCATTATATATACGATAAAAATGATGCAAACACATAATTGATTAGAAATTAACCTTAAATGCTTCATTTTCAATCACCTATTTGTTTCTCGTTAAGATACTGAGTAAGATATTGAAAAGGGGAGAAGTTCTGTTTTAATTGCATATATCGACGTTTCAGCCGGAATAGAGCGGTTTTCGTGTACATCTTCCATCGGTAATAATAACGGAAAATCAAGAACATTTTAGTTAATTCTAATGAAAACACATTGTTTTTTATCATTTGTATTGGAAACAACATTGTTTTATATCTTTTCTTGGATCTAAATAATACGAAACCTCGCTCGATGATTTGAAGTTTATATCCTCAAATATGGTAAAATAGTGACTTTTTTCACGTGTTTCATGTAGTTTGATATTACGTAAATATATTCATTTTTACCAATATTTCGATACTATTTCATGTAGTATCACAATATGTGATTTGGCCTTCAAATCTCAGAATGTCGCAACATATTGCATTTTAAGCAAATTTCTTGCGTTTTGTTTTGTACGAGAAATCATCGAATTTAGCAACATTTTGACGTTTATCATCCCCTTTTCCTCTATGTGTTTTAAACAAAATATCATCGAATTAGGCAATATTTTGCCGTTTTTCTACGTTTTTGTGAATTTTCTGTTTATTGTTATTAATTCATTATATATACGATAAAAATGATGCAAACATATAATTGATTAGATAATAACCTTAAATACTTCATTTTCAATCAACTATTTGTTTCTCGTTAAAATACTGAGTAAGATATTAAAAAGGGGAGAAGTTCTGTTTTTATTGAATATATCGACGTTTCAGCCGGAATAGAGATGTTTTCGTGTACATCTTCCATCGTTAATATAAACGGAAAATCAGGTTTTTTTTTTTGTTAATTCTAAAGAAAACACATTGATTTTTATCATTTGTATTGGAAACAACATTGTCATATGTCTTTTTTTGGATCTAAATAATACGAAACCTCGCTCTATGATTTGAAGTTAAAATACTCAAATATGGTTATATAGTGAGTTTTTTCACGTTTTTCATGTAGTTTGATATTACGTAAATATATTCATTTTTAGCAATATTTCGATACTATTTCATGTAGTATCACGATATGTGATTTGGCCTTCAAGTCTTAGAATTCCGCATAATATTGCATTTTAAGCAAGTTTTCTTGCATTTTGTTTCGTACGAAAAATCATCGAATTTAGCAATATTTTGACGTTTATCATCTCCTTTTCCTTTATGTGATTTAAACAAAATATCATCAAATTAGGCAATATTTTTCAGTTTTTCACGTTTTTGTGAATTTTCAGTTTATTGTTATTAATTCATTAAATATACGATAAAAATAATGCAAACACATAATTGATTAGACATTAACCTTAAATACTTCATTTTCAATCAACCATTTGTTTCTCGTTAAAATACTGAGTAGGATATTGAAAGGGGAGAAGTTCGGTTGTTATTGCATATATCGACGTTTCAGCCGGATTAGAGCGGTTTTACGTGTACATCTTCCATCAGTAATATAAACGGAAAATCAGGAACATTTTAGTTAATTCTAATGAAAACACATTTGTTTTTATCATTTGTATTGGAAACGACATTGTCATATGTCTTTTCTTGGATCTAAATAATACGAAACCTCGCTCTATGATTTGAAGTTAAAATCTTCAAATATGGTAAAATAGTGACTTTATTCACGTTTTTCATGTAGTTTGATATTACGTAAATATATTCATTTTTACCAATATTTCGATACTATTTCATGTAGTATCACGATATTTGATTTGGCCTTCAAATCTCAGAATTTCGCATAATATTGCAATTTAAGCAAGTTTTCTTGCATTTTGTTTCATACGAAAAATCATCAAATTTAGCAATATTTTGACGTTTATCATCACCTTTTCCTTTATGTGATTTAATCAAAATATCATCGAACTAGGCAATATTTTGCCGTTTTTCCACGTTTTTGTGAATTTTCAGTTTATTGTTATTAATTCATTATATATACGATAAAAATGATGCAAACACATAATTGATTAGAAATTAACCTTAAATGCTTCATTTTCAATCACCTATTTGTTTCTCGTTAAGATACTGAGTAAGATATTGAAAAGGGGAGAAGTTCTGTTTTAATTGCATATATCGACGTTTCAGCCGGAATAGAGCGGTTTTCGTGTACATCTTCCATCGGTAATAATAACGGAAAATCAAGAACATTTTAGTTAATTCTAATGAAAACACATTGTTTTTTATCATTTGTATTGGAAACAACATTGTTTTATATCTTTTCTTGGATCTAAATAATACGAAACCTCGCTCGATGATTTGAAGTTTATATCCTCAAATATGGTAAAATAGTGACTTTTTTCACGTGTTTCATGTAGTTTGATATTACGTAAATATATTCATTTTTACCAATATTTCGATACTATTTCATGTAGTATCACAATATGTGATTTGGCCTTCAAATCTCAGAATGTCGCAACATATTGCATTTTAAGCAAATTTCTTGCGTTTTGTTTTGTACGAGAAATCATCGAATTTAGCAACATTTTGACGTTTATCATCCCCTTTTCCTCTATGTGTTTTAAACAAAATATCATCGAATTAGGCAATATTTTGCCGTTTTTCTACGTTTTTGTGAATTTTCAGTTTATTGTTATTAATTCATTATATATACGATAAAATGATGCAAACATATAATTGATTAGATTATATTATTACCTTAAATACTTCATTTTCAATCAACTATTTGTTTCTCGTTAAAATACTGAGTAAGATATTGAAAAGGGGAGAAGTTCTGTTTTTATTGAATATATCGAAGTTTCAGCCGGAATAGAGATGTTTTCGTGTACATCTTCCATCGTTAATATAAACGGAAAATCAGGTTTTTTTTTTGTTAATTCTAATGAAAACACATTGATTTTTATCATTTGTATTGGAAACAACATTGTCATATGTCTTTTTTTGGATCTAAATAATACGAAACCTCGCTCTATGATTTGAAGTTAAAATACTCAAATATGGTTATATAGTGACTTTTTTCACGTTTTTCATGTAGTTTGATATTACGTAAATATATTCATTTTTAGCAATATTTCGATACTATTTCATGTAGTATCACGATATGTGATTTGGCCTTCAAGTCTTAGAATTCCGCATAATATGGCATTTTTAGCAAGTTTTCTTGCATTTTGTTTCGTACGAAAAATCATCGAATTTAGCAATATTTTGACGTTTATCATCTCCTTTTCCTTTATGTGATTTAAACAAAATATCATCAAATTAGGCAATATTTTTCAGTTTTTCACGTTTTTGTGAATTTTCAGTTTATTGTTATTAATTCATTAAATATACGATAAAAATTATGCAAACACATAATTGATTAGACATTAACCTTAAATACTTCATTTTCAATCAACCATTTGTTTCTCGTTAAAATACTGAGTAGGATATTGAAAGGGGAGAATTTCGGTTGTTATTGCATATATCGACGTTTCAGCCGGATTAGAGCGGTTTTACGTGTACATCTTCCATCAGTAATATAAACGGAAAATCAGGAACATTTTAGTTAATTCTAATGAAAACACATTTGTTTTTATCATTTGTATTGGAAACAACATTGTCATGTCTTTTCTTTGATGTAAATAATACGAAACCTCGATCCATGATTTGAAGTTTAAATCCTCAAATATGGTAAAATAGTGACTTTTTTCACGTTTTTCATGTAGTTTGATATTACGTAAATATATTCATTTTTACCAATATTTCGATACTATTTCATGTAGTATCACGATATGTGATTTGGCCTTCAAATCTCAGAATGTCGCAACATATTGCATTTTAAGCAAATTTCTTGCATTTTGTTTTGTACGAGAAATCATCGAATTTAGCAATATTTTGACGTTTATCATTCCCTTTTCCTCTATGTGTTTTAAACAAAATATCATCGAATTAGGCAATATTTTGATGTTTTTCTACGTTTTTGTGAATTTTCAGTTTATGGGTATTAATTCATTATATATACGATAAAAAGATGCAAACATATAATTGATTAGATAATAACCTTAAATACTTCATTTTCAATCAACTATTTGTTTCTCGTTAAAATACTGAGAAAGATATTGAAAAGGGGAGAAGTTCTGTTTTTATTGAATATATCGAAGTTTCAGCCGGAATAGAGATGTTTTCGTGTACATCTTCCATCGTTAATATAAACGGAAAATCAGGTTTTTTTTTTGTTAATTCTAATGAAAACACATTGATTTTTGTCATTTGTATTGGAAACAACATTGTCATATGTCTTTTTTTGGATCTAAATAATACGAAACCTCGCTCTATGATTTGAAGTTAAAATACTCAAATATGGTTATATAGTGACTTTTTTCACGTTTTTCATGTAGTTTGATATTACGTAAATATATTCATTTTTAGCAATATTTCGATACTATTTCATGTAGTATCACGATATGTGATTTGGCCTTCAAGTCTTAGAATTCCGCATAATATGGCATTTTTAGCAAGTTTTCTTGCATTTTGTTTCGTACGAAAAATCATCGAATTTAGCAATATTTTGACGTTTATCATCTCCTTTTCCTTTATGTGATTTAAACAAAATATCATCAAATTAGGCAATATTTTTCAGTTTTTCACGTTTTTGTGAATTTTCAGTTTATTGTTATTAATTCATTAAATATACGATAAAAATTATGCAAACACATAATTGATTAGACATTAACCTTAAATACTTCATTTTCAATCAACCATTTGTTTCTCGTTAAAATACTGAGTAGGATATTGAAAGGGGAGAATTTCGGTTGTTATTGTATATATCGACGTTTCAGCCGGATTAGAGCGGTTTTACGTGTACATCTTCCATCAGTAATATAAACGGAAAATCAGGAACATTTTAGTTAATTCTAATGAAAACACATTTGTTTTTATCATTTGTATTGGAAACGACATTGTCATATGTCTTTTCTTGGATGTAAATAATACGAAACCTCGCTCGATGATTTGAAGATTAAATCCTCAAATATGGTAAAATAGTGACTTTTTCACGTTTTTCATGTAGTTTGATATTACGTAAATATATTCATTTTTACCAATATTTCGATACTATTTCATGTACTATCACAATATGTGATTTGGCCTTCAAATCTCAGAATGTCGCAACATATTGCATTTTAAGCAAATTTCTTGCATTTTGTTTTGTACGAGAAATCATCGAATTTAGCAATATTTTGACGTTTATCATCCCCTTTTCCTCTATGTGATTTAAACAAAATATCATCGAATTAGGCAATATTTTGCCGTTTTTCCACGTTTTTGTGAATTTTCAGTTTATGGGTATTAATTCATTATATATACGATAAAAATGATGCAAACACATAATTGATTAGAAATTAACCTTAAATACTTCATTTTCTATCAACTATTTGTTTCTCGTTAAAATACTGAGTAAGATATTGAAAAGGGGAGAAGTTCTGTTTTTATTGAATATATATCGACGTCTCAGCCGGAATAGAGATGTTTTCGTGTACATCTTCCATCGGTAATATAAACGGAAAATCAGGTTTTTTTTTGTTAATTCTAATGAAAACACATTGATTTTTATCATTTGTATTGGAAACAACATTGTCATATGTCTTTTTTTGGATCTAAATAATACGAAACTTCGCTCTATGATTTGAAGTTAAAATCTTCAAATATGGTAAAATAGTGACTTTTTCACGTTTTTCATGTAGTTTGATATTACGTAAATATATTCATTTTTAGCAATATTTAGATACTATTTCATGTAGTATCACGATGTGTGATTTGGCCTTCAAATCTCAGAATTTCGCATAATATTGCATTTTAAGCAAGTTTTCTTGCATTTTGTTTCGTACGAAAAATCATCAAATTTAGCAAAATTTTGACGTTCATCATCCCCTGTTCCTCTATGTGATTTAAACAAAATATCATCGAATTAGGCAATATTTGGCCGTTTTTCCACGTTTTTGTGAATTTTCAGTTTATTGTTATTAATTCATTATATATACGATAAAAATGATCCAAACACATAATTGATTAGAAATTAACCTTAAATACTTCATTTTCTATCAACTATTTGTTTCCCGTTAAGATACTGAGTAAGATATTGAAAAGGGGAGAAGTTCTGTTTTTATTGCATATATCGACGTTTCAGCTGGAATAGAGCGGTTTTACGTGTATATCTTCCATCGGTAATATAAACGGAAAATCAGAAACATTTTAGATAATTCTAATGAAAACACATTGGTTTTTATCATTTGTATTGGAAACAACATTGTCATATGTCTTTTCTTGGTTCTAAATAATACGAAACCTCGCTCTATGATTTGAAGTTAAAATCTCCAAATATGGTAAAATAGTGACTTTTTTCACGTTTTTCATGTAGTTTGATATTACGTAAATATATTCAATTTTTAGCAATATTTCGATACTATTTCATGTAGTATCACGATATGTGATTTGGCCTTCAAATCTTAGAATTTCGCATAATATTGCATTTTAAGCAAGTTTTCTTGCATTTTGTTTCGTACGAAAAATCATCGAATTTAGCAATCTCCTTTTCCTTTATGTGATTTAAACAAAATATCATCGAATTAGGCAATATTTTTCCGTTTTTCACGTTTTTGTTTATTTTCAGTTTATTATTAATTCATTAAATATACGATAAAAATTTTGCAAACACATAATTGATTTGAAATTAACCTTAAATACTTCATTTTCAATCAACCATTTGTTTCTCGTTAAAATACTGAGTAGGATATTGAAAAGGGGAGAAGTTCGGTTGTTATTGCATATATCGACGTTTCAGCCGGATTAGAGCGGTTTTACGTGTTCATCTTCCATCAGTAATATAAACGGAAAATCAGGAACATTTTAGTTAATTCTAATGAAAACACATTTGTTTTTATCATTTGTATTGGAAACAACATTGTCATATGTCTTTTCTTGGATCTAAATAATACGAAACCTCGCTCTATGATTTGAAGTTAAAATCTTCAAATATGGTAAAATAGTGACTTTATTCACGTTTTTCATGTAGTTTGATATTACGTAAATATATTCATTTTTACCAATATTTCGATACTATTTCATGTAGTATCACGATATTTGATTTGGCCTTCAAATCTCAGAATTTCGCATAATATTGCAATTTAAGCAAGTTTTCTTGCATTTTGTTTCATACGAAAAATCATCAAATTTAGCAATATTTTGACGTTTATCATCACCTTTTCCTTTATGTGATTTAATCAAAATATCATCGAACTAGGCAATATTTTGCCGTTTTTCCACGTTTTTGTGAATTTTCAGTTTATTGTTATTAATTCATTATATATACGATAAAAATGATGCAAACACATAATTGATTAGAAATTAACCTTAAATGCTTCATTTTCAATCACCTATTTGTTTCTCGTTAAGATACTGAGTAAGATATTGAAAAGGGGAGAAGTTCTGTTTTAATTGCATATATCGACGTTTCAGCCGGAATAGAGCGGTTTTCGTGTACATCTTCCATCGGTAATAATAACGGAAAATCAAGAACATTTTAGTTAATTCTAATGAAAACACATTGTTTTTTATCATTTGTATTGGAAACAACATTGTTTTATATCTTTTCTTGGATCTAAATAATACGAAACCTCGCCCTATGATTTGAAGTTTATATCCTCAAATATGGTAAAATAGTGACTTTTTTCACGTGTTTCATGTAGTTTGATATTACGTAAATATATTCATTTTTACCAATATTTCGATACTATTTCATGTAGTATCACAATATGTGATTTGGCCTTCAAATCTCAGAATGTCGCAACATATTGCATTTTAAGCAAATTTCTTGCGTTTTGTTTTGTACGAGAAATCATCGAATTTAGCAACATTTTGACGTTTATCATCCCCTTTTCCTCTATGTGTTTTAAACAAAATATCATCGAATTAGGCAATATTTTGCCGTTTTTCTACGTTTTTGTGAATTTTCAGTTTATTGTTATTAATTCATTATATATACGATAAAATGATGCAAACATATAATTGATTAGATTATATTATTACCTTAAATACTTCATTTTCAATCAACTATTTGTTTCTCGTTAAAATACTGAGTAAGATATTGAAAAGGGGAGAAGTTCTGTTTTTATTGAATATATCGAAGTTTCAGCCGGAATAGAGATGTTTTCGTGTACATCTTCCATCGTTAATATAAACGGAAAATCAGGTTTTTTTTTTGTTAATTCTAATGAAAACACATTGATTTTTATCATTTGTATTGGAAACAACATTGTCATATGTCTTTTTTTGGATCTAAATAATACGAAACCTCGCTCTATGATTTGAAGTTAAAATACTCAAATATGGTTATATAGTGACTTTTTTCACGTTTTTCATGTAGTTTGATATTACGTAAATATATTCATTTTTAGCAATATTTCGATACTATTTCATGTAGTATCACGATATGTGATTTGGCCTTCAAGTCTTAGAATTCCGCATAATATGGCATTTTTAGCAAGTTTTCTTGCATTTTGTTTCGTACGAAAAATCATCGAATTTAGCAATATTTTGACGTTTATCATCTCCTTTTCCTTTATGTGATTTAAACAAAATATCATCAAATTAGGCAATATTTTTCAGTTTTTCACGTTTTTGTGAATTTTCAGTTTATTGTTATTAATTCATTAAATATACGATAAAAATTATGCAAACACATAATTGATTAGACATTAACCTTAAATACTTCATTTTCAATCAACCATTTGTTTCTCGTTAAAATACTGAGTAGGATATTGAAAGGGGAGAATTTCGGTTGTTATTGCATATATCGACGTTTCAGCCGGATTAGAGCGGTTTTACGTGTACATCTTCCATCAGTAATATAAACGGAAAATCAGGAACATTTTAGTTAATTCTAATGAAAACACATTTGTTTTTATCATTTGTATTGGAAACAACATTGTCATGTCTTTTCTTTGATGTAAATAATACGAAACCTCGATCCATGATTTGAAGTTTAAATCCTCAAATATGGTAAAATAGTGACTTTTTTCACGTTTTTCATGTAGTTTGATATTACGTAAATATATTCATTTTTACCAATATTTCGATACTATTTCATGTAGTATCACGATATGTGATTTGGCCTTCAAATCTCAGAATGTCGCAACATATTGCATTTTAAGCAAATTTCTTGCATTTTGTTTTGTACGAGAAATCATCGAATTTAGCAATATTTTGACGTTTATCATTCCCTTTTCCTCTATGTGTTTTAAACAAAATATCATCGAATTAGGCAATATTTTGATGTTTTTCTACGTTTTTGTGAATTTTCAGTTTATGGGTATTAATTCATTATATATACGATAAAAAGATGCAAACATATAATTGATTAGATAATAACCTTAAATACTTCATTTTCAATCAACTATTTGTTTCTCGTTAAAATACTGAGAAAGATATTGAAAAGGGGAGAAGTTCTGTTTTTATTGAATATATCGAAGTTTCAGCCGGAATAGAGATGTTTTCGTGTACATCTTCCATCGTTAATATAAACGGAAAATCAGGTTTTTTTTTTGTTAATTCTAATGAAAACACATTGATTTTTGTCATTTGTATTGGAAACAACATTGTCATATGTCTTTTTTTGGATCTAAATAATACGAAACCTCGCTCTATGATTTGAAGTTAAAATACTCAAATATGGTTATATAGTGACTTTTTTCACGTTTTTCATGTAGTTTGATATTACGTAAATATATTCATTTTTAGCAATATTTCGATACTATTTCATGTAGTATCACGATATGTGATTTGGCCTTCAAGTCTTAGAATTCCGCATAATATGGCATTTTTAGCAAGTTTTCTTGCATTTTGTTTCGTACGAAAAATCATCGAATTTAGCAATATTTTGACGTTTATCATCTCCTTTTCCTTTATGTGATTTAAACAAAATATCATCAAATTAGGCAATATTTTTCAGTTTTTCACGTTTTTGTGAATTTTCAGTTTATTGTTATTAATTCATTAAATATACGATAAAAATTATGCAAACACATAATTGATTAGACATTAACCTTAAATACTTCATTTTCAATCAACCATTTGTTTCTCGTTAAAATACTGAGTAGGATATTGAAAGGGGAGAATTTCGGTTGTTATTGTATATATCGACGTTTCAGCCGGATTAGAGCGGTTTTACGTGTACATCTTCCATCAGTAATATAAACGGAAAATCAGGAACATTTTAGTTAATTCTAATGAAAACACATTTGTTTTTATCATTTGTATTGGAAACGACATTGTCATATGTCTTTTCTTGGATGTAAATAATACGAAACCTCGCTCGATGATTTGAAGATTAAATCCTCAAATATGGTAAAATAGTGACTTTTTCACGTTTTTCATGTAGTTTGATATTACGTAAATATATTCATTTTTACCAATATTTCGATACTATTTCATGTACTATCACAATATGTGATTTGGCCTTCAAATCTCAGAATGTCGCAACATATTGCATTTTAAGCAAATTTCTTGCATTTTGTTTTGTACGAGAAATCATCGAATTTAGCAATATTTTGACGTTTATCATCCCCTTTTCCTCTATGTGATTTAAACAAAATATCATCGAATTAGGCAATATTTTGCCGTTTTTCCACGTTTTTGTGAATTTTCAGTTTATGGGTATTAATTCATTATATATACGATAAAAATGATGCAAACACATAATTGATTAGAAATTAACCTTAAATACTTCATTTTCTATCAACTATTTGTTTCTCGTTAAAATACTGAGTAAGATATTGAAAAGGGGAGAAGTTCTGTTTTTATTGAATATATATCGACGTCTCAGCCGGAATAGAGATGTTTTCGTGTACATCTTCCATCGGTAATATAAACGGAAAATCAGGTTTTTTTTTGTTAATTCTAATGAAAACACATTGATTTTTATCATTTGTATTGGAAACAACATTGTCATATGTCTTTTTTTGGATCTAAATAATACGAAACTTCGCTCTATGATTTGAAGTTAAAATCTTCAAATATGGTAAAATAGTGACTTTTTCACGTTTTTCATGTAGTTTGATATTACGTAAATATATTCATTTTTAGCAATATTTAGATACTATTTCATGTAGTATCACGATGTGTGATTTGGCCTTCAAATCTCAGAATTTCGCATAATATTGCATTTTAAGCAAGTTTTCTTGCATTTTGTTTCGTACGAAAAATCATCAAATTTAGCAAAATTTTGACGTTCATCATCCCCTGTTCCTCTATGTGATTTAAACAAAATATCATCGAATTAGGCAATATTTGGCCGTTTTTCCACGTTTTTGTGAATTTTCAGTTTATTGTTATTAATTCATTATATATACGATAAAAATGATCCAAACACATAATTGATTAGAAATTAACCTTAAATACTTCATTTTCTATCAACTATTTGTTTCCCGTTAAGATACTGAGTAAGATATTGAAAAGGGGAGAAGTTCTGTTTTTATTGCATATATCGACGTTTCAGCTGGAATAGAGCGGTTTTACGTGTATATCTTCCATCGGTAATATAAACGGAAAATCAGAAACATTTTAGATAATTCTAATGAAAACACATTGGTTTTTATCATTTGTATTGGAAACAACATTGTCATATGTCTTTTCTTGGTTCTAAATAATACGAAACCTCGCTCTATGATTTGAAGTTAAAATCTCCAAATATGGTAAAATAGTGACTTTTTTCACGTTTTTCATGTAGTTTGATATTACGTAAATATATTCAATTTTTAGCAATATTTCGATACTATTTCATGTAGTATCACGATATGTGATTTGGCCTTCAAATCTTAGAATTTCGCATAATATTGCATTTTAAGCAAGTTTTCTTGCATTTTGTTTCGTACGAAAAATCATCGAATTTAGCAATCTCCTTTTCCTTTATGTGATTTAAACAAAATATCATCGAATTAGGCAATATTTTTCCGTTTTTCACGTTTTTGTTTATTTTCAGTTTATTATTAATTCATTAAATATACGATAAAAATTTTGCAAACACATAATTGATTTGAAATTAACCTTAAATACTTCATTTTCAATCAACCATTTGTTTCTCGTTAAAATACTGAGTAGGATATTGAAAAGGGGAGAAGTTCGGTTGTTATTGCATATATCGACGTTTCAGCCGGATTAGAGCGGTTTTACGTGTTCATCTTCCATCAGTAATATAAACGGAAAATCAGGAACATTTTAGTTAATTCTAATGAAAACACATTTGTTTTTATCATTTGTATTGGAAACAACATTGTCATATGTCTTTTCTTGGATCTAAATAATACGAAACCTCGCTCTATGATTTGAAGTTAAAATCTTCAAATATGGTAAAATAGTGACTTTATTCACGTTTTTCATGTAGTTTGATATTACGTAAATATATTCATTTTTACCAATATTTCGATACTATTTCATGTAGTATCACGATATGTGATTTGGCCTTCAAATCTTAGAATTTCGCATAATATTGCATTTTAAGCAAACTTTCTTGCATTTTGTTTCGTACGAAAAATCTTCGAATTTAGCAATCTCCTTTTCCTTTATGTGATTTAAACAAAATATCATCGAATTAGGCAATATTTTTCCGTTTATCACATTTTTGTGAATTTTCAGTTTATTGTTATTAATTCATTAAATATACGATACAAATTTTGCAAACACATAATTGATTTGAAATTAACCTTAAATACTTCATTTTCAATCAACCATTTGTTTATCGTTAAAATACTGAGTAGGATATTGAAAAGGGGAGAAGTTCGGTTGTTATTGCATATATCGAAGTTTCAGCCGGATTAGAGCGGTTTTACGTGTACATCTTCCATCAGTAATATAAACGGAAAATCAGGAACATTTTAGTTAATTCTAATGAAAACACATTTGTTTTTATCATTTTTATTGGAAACAACATTGTCATATGTCTTTTCTTGGATCTAAATAATACGAAACCTCGCTCTATGATTTGAAGTTAAAATCTTCAAATATGGTAAAATAGTGACTTTATTCACGTTTTTCATGTAGTTTGATATTACGTAAATATATTCATTTTTACCAATATTTCGATACTATTTCATGTAGTATCACGATATTTGATTTGGCCTTCACATCTCAGAATTTCGCATAATATTGCAATTTAAGCAAGTTTTCTTGCATTTTGTTTCATACGAAAAATCATCAAATTTAGCAATATTTTGACGTTTATCATCCCCTTTTCCTTTATGTGATTTAATCAAAATATCATCGAATTAGGCAATATTTTGCCGTTTTTTCACGTTTTTGTGAATTTTCAGTTTATTGTTATTAATTCATTATATTTACGATAAAAATGATGCAAACACATAATTGATTAGAAATTAACCTTAAATGCTTCATTTTCAATCAACTATTTGCTTCTCGTTAAGATACTGAGTAAGATATTGAAAAGGGGAGAAGTTCTGTTTTTATTGCATATATCGACGTTTCAGCCGGAATAGAACAGTTTTCGTGTACATCTTCCATCGGTAATATAAACGGAAAATCAAGAACATTTTAGTTAATTCTAATGAAAACACATTGTTTTTTATCATTTGTATTGGAAACAACATTGTCTTATGTCTTTTCTTGGATCTAAATAATACGAAACCTCGCTCGATGATTTGAAGATTAAATCCTCAAATATGGTAAAATAGTGACTTTTTCACGTTTTTCATGTAGTTTGATATTACGTATATATATTCATTTTTACCAATATTTCGATACTATTTCATGTACTATCACAATATGTGATTTGGCCTTCAAATCTCAGAATGTCGCAACATATTGCATTTTAAGCAAATTTCTTGCATTTTGTTTTGTACGAGAAATCATCGAATTTAGCAATATTTTGACGTTTATCATCCCCTTTTCCTCTATGTGATTTAAACAAAATATCATCGAATTAGGCAATATTTTGCCGTTTTTCCACGTTTTTGTGAATTTTCAGTTTATGGGTATTAATTCATTATATATACGATAAAAATGATGCAAACACATAATTGATTAGAAATTAACCTTAAATACTTCATTTTCTATCAACTATTTGTTTCTCGTTAAAATACTGAGTAAGATATTGAAAAGGGGAGAAGTTCTGTTTTTATTGAATATATATCGACGTCTCAGCCGGAATAGAGATGTTTTCGTGTACTTCTTCCATCGGTAATATAAACGGAAAATCAGGTTTTTTTTTGTTAATTCTAATGAAAACACATTGATTTTTATCATTTGTATTGGAAACAACATTGTCATATGTCTTTTTTTGGATCTAAATAATACGAAACTTCGCTCTATGATTTGAAGTTAAAATCTTCATATATGGTAAAATAGTGACTTTTTTCACGTTTTTCATGTAGTTTGATATTACGTAAATATATTCATTTTTAGCAATATTTAGATACTATTTCATGTAGTATCACGATGTGTGATTTGGCCTTCAAATCTCAGAATTTCGCATAATATTGCATTTTAAGCAAGTTTTCTTGCATTTTGTTTCGTACGAAAAATCATCAAATTTAGCAATATTTTGACGTTCATCATCCCCTGTTCCTCTATGTGATTTAAACAAAATATCATCGAATTAGGCAATATTTGGCCGTTTTTCCACGTTTTTGTGAATTTTCAGTTTATTGTTATTAATTCATTATATATACGATAAAAATGATCCAAACACATAATTGATTAGAAATTAACCTTAAATACTTCATTTTCTATCAACTATTTGTTTCCCGTTAAGATACTGAGTAAGATATTGAAAAGGGGAGAAGTTCTGTTTTTATTGCATATATCGACGTTTCAGCTGGAATAGAGCGGTTTTACGTGTATATCTTCCATCGGTAATATAAACGGAAAATCAGAAACATTTTAGATAATTCTAATGAAAACACATTGGTTTTTATCATTTGTATTGGAAACAACATTGTCATATGTCTTTTCTTGGTTCTAAATAATACGAAACCTCGCTCTATGATTTGAAGTTAAAATCTCCAAATATGGTAAAATAGTGACTTTTTTCACGTTTTTCATGTAGTTTGATATTACGTAAATATATTCATTTTTAGCAATATTTCGATACTATTTCATGTAGTATCACGATATGTGATTTGGCCTTCAAATCTTAGAATTTCGCATAATATTGCATTTTAAGCAAGTTTTCTTGCATTTTGTTTCGTACGAAAAATCATCGAATTTAGCAATCTCCTTTTCCTTTATGTGATTTAAACAAAATATCATCGAATTAGGCAATATTTTTCCGTTTTTCACGTTTTTGTGAATTTTCAGTTTATTGTTATTAATTCATTAAATATACGATAAAAATTTTGCAAACACATAATTGATTTGAAATTAACCTTAAATACTTCATTTTCAATCAACCATTTGTTTCTCGTTAAAATACTGAGTAGGATATTGAAAAGGGGAGAAGTTCGGTTGTTATTGCATATATCGACGTTTCAGCCGGATTAGAGCGGTTTTACGTGTTCATCTTCCATCAGTAATATAAACGGAAAATCAGGAACATTTTAGTTAATTCTAATGAAAACACATTTGTTTTTATCATTTGTATTGGAAACAACTTTGTCATATGTCTTTTCTTGGATCTAAATAATACGAAACCTCGCTCTATGATTTGAAGTTAAAATCTTCAAATATGGTAAAATAGTGACTATATTCACGTTTTTCATGTAGTTTGATATTACGTAAATATATTCATTTTTACCAATATTTCGATACTATTTCATGTAGTATCACGATATGTGATTTGGCCTTCAAATCTTAGAATTTCGCATAATATTGCATTTTAAGCAAGTTTTCTTGCATTTTGTTTCGTACGAAAAATCATCAAATTTAGCAATATTTTGACGTTCATCATCCCCTGTTCCTCTATGTGATTTAAACAAAATATCATCGAATTAGGCAATATTTGGCCGTTTTTCCACGTTTTTGTGAATTTTCAGTTTATTGTTATTAATTCATTATATATACGATAAAAATGATCCAAACACATAATTGATTAGAAATTAACCTTAAATACTTAATTTTCTATCAACTATTTGTTTCCCGTTAAGATACTGAGTAAGATATTGAAAAGGGGAGAAGTTCTGTTTTTATTGCATATATCGACGTTTCAGCTGGAATAGAGCGGTTTTACGTGTATATCTTCCATCGGTAATATAAACGGAAAATCAGAAACATTTTAGATAATTCTAATGAAAACACATTTGTTTTTATAATTTGTATTGGAAACAACATTGTCATATGTCTTTTCTTGGATCTAAATAATACGAAACCTCGCTCTATGATTTGAAGTTAAAATCTTCAAATATGGTAAAATAGTGACTATATTCACGTTTTTCATGTAGTTTGATATTACGTAAATATATTCATTTTTACCAATATTTCGATACTATTTCATGTAGTATCACGATATGTGATTTGGCCTTCAAATCTTAGAATTTCGCATAATATTGCATTTTAAGCAAGTTTTCTTGCATTTTGTTTCGTACGAAAAATCATCAAATTTAGCAATATTTTGACGTTCATCATCCCCTGTTCCTCTATGTGATTTAAACAAAATATCATCGAATTAGGCAATATTTGGCCGTTTTTCCACGTTTTTGTGAATTTTCAGTTTATTGTTATTAATTCATTATATATACGATAAAAATGATCCAAACACATAATTGATTAGAAATTAACCTTAAATACTTCATTTTCTATCAACTATTTGTTTCCCGTTAAGATACTGAGTAAGATATTGAAAAGGGGAGAAGTTCTGTTTTTATTGCATATATCGACGTTTCAGCTGGAATAGAGCGGTTTTACGTGTATATCTTCCATCGGTAATATAAACGGAAAATCAGAAACATTTTAGATAATTCTAATGAAAACACATTGGTTTTTATCATTTGTATTGGAAACAACATTGTCATATGTCTTTTCTTGGTTCTAAATAATACGAAACCTCGCTCTATGATTTGAAGTTAAAATCTCCAAATATGGTAAAATAGTGACTTTTTTCACGTTTTTCATGTAGTTTGATATTACGTAAATATATTCATTTTTAGCAATATTTCGATACTATTTCATGTAGTATCACGATATGTGATTTGGCCTTCAAATCTTAGAATTTCGCATAATATTGCATTTTAAGCAAATTTTCTTGCATTTTGTTTCGTACGAAAAATCATCGAATTTAGCAATCTCCTTTTCCTTTATGTGATTTAATCAAAATATCATCGAATTAGGCAATATTTTGCCGTTTTTTCACGTTTTTGTGAATTTTCAGTTTATTGTTATTAATTCATTATATATACGATAAAAATGATGCAAACACATAATTGATTAGAAATTAACCTTAAATGCTTCATTTTCAATCAACTATTTGTTTCTCGTTAAAATACTGAGTAGGATATTGAAAGGGGAGAATTTCGGTTGTTATTGCATATATCGACGTTTCAGCCGGATTAGAGCGGTTTTACGTGTACATCTTCCATCAGTAATATAAACGGAAAATCAGGAACATTTTAGTTAATTCTAATGAAAACACATTTGTTTTTATCATTTGTATTGGAAACAACATTGTCATATGTCTTTTCTTGGATGTAAATAATACGAAACCTCGATCCATGATTTGAAGTTTAAATCCTCAAATATGGTAAAATAGTGACTTTTTTCACGTTTTTCATGTAGTTTGATATTACGTAAATATATTCATTTTTACCAATATTTCGATACTATTTCATGTAGTATCACGATATGTGATTTGGCCTTCAAATCTCAGAATGTCGCAACATATTGCATTTTAAGCAAATTTCTTGCATTTTGTTTTGTACGAGAAATCATCGAATTTAGCAATATTTTGACGTTTATCATTCCCTTTTCCTCTATGTGTTTTAAACAAAATATCATCGAATTAGGCAATATTTTGATGTTTTTCTACGTTTTTGTGAATTTTCAGTTTATGGGTATTAATTCATTATATATACGATAAAAAGATGCAAACATATAATTGATTAGATAATAACCTTAAATACTTCATTTTCAATCAACTATTTGTTTCTCGTTAAAATACTGAGTAAGATATTGAAAAGGGGAGAAGTTCTGTTTTTATTGAATATATCGAAGTTTCAGCCGGAATAGAGATGTTTTCGTGTACATCTTCCATCGTTAATATAAACGGAAAATCAGGTTTTTTTTTTTGTTAATTCTAATGAAAACACATTGATTTTTATCATTTGTATTGGAAACAACATTGCCATATGTCTTTTTTTGGATCTAAATAATACGAAACCTCGCTCTATGATTTGAAGTTAAAATACTCAAATATGGTTATATAGTGACTTTTTTCACGTTTTTCATGTAGTTTGATATTACGTAAATATATTCATTTTTAGCAATATTTCGATACTATTTCATGTAGTATCACGATATGTGATTTGGCCTTCAAGTCTTAGAATTCCGCATAATATGGCATTTTTAGCAAGTTTTCTTGCATTTTGTTTCGTACGAAAAATCATCGAATTTAGCAATATTTTGACGTTTATCATCTCCTTTTCCTTTATGTGATTTAAACAAAATATCATCAAATTAGGCAATATTTTTCAGTTTTTCACGTTTTTGTGAATTTTCAGTTTATTGTTATTAATTCATTAAATATACGATAAAAATTATGCAAACACATAATTGATTAGACATTAACCTTAAATACTTCATTTTCAATCAACCATTTGTTTCTCGTTAAAATACTGAGTAGGATATTGAAAGGGGAGAATTTCGGTTGTTATTGCATATATCGACGTTTCAGCCGGATTAGAGCGGTTTTACGTGTACATCTTCCATCAGTAATATAAACGGAAAATCAGGAACATTTTAGTTAATTCTAATGAAAACACATTTGTTTTTATCATTTGTATTGGAAACGACATTGTCATATGTCTTTTCTTGGATCTAAATAATACGAAACCTCGCTCTATGATTTGAAGTTAAAATCTTCAAATATGGTAAAATAGTGACTTTATTCACGTTTTTCATGTAGTTTGATATTACGTAAATATATTCATTTTTACCAATATTTCGATTCTATTTCATGTAGTATCACGATATTTGATTTGGCCTTCAAATCTCAGAATTTCGCATAATATTGCAATTTAAGCAAGTTTTCTTGCATTTTGTTTCATACTAAAAATCATCAAATTTAGCAATATTTTGACGTTTATCATCCCCTTTTCCTTTATGTGATTTAATCAAAATATCATCGAACTAGGCAATATTTTGCCGTTTTTCCACGTTTTTGTGAATTTTCAGTTTATTGTTATTAATTCATTATATATACGATAAAAATGATGCAAACACATAATTGATTAGAAATTAACCTTAAATGCTTCATTTTCAATCAACTATTTTGTTTCTCGTTAAGATACTGAGTAAGATATTGAAAAGGGGAGAAGTTCTGTTTTTATTGCATATATCGACGTTTCAGTGGAATTGAACAGTTTTCGTGTACATCTTCTATCGGTAATATAAACGGAAAATCAAGAACATTTTAGTTAATTCTAATGAAAACACATTGTTTTTTATCATTTGTATTGGAAACAACATTGTCTTATGTCTTTTCTTGGATGTAAATAATACGAAACCTCGCTCGATGATTTGAAGATTAAATCCTCAAATATGGTAAAATAGTGACTTTTTCACGTTTTTCATGTAGTTTGATATTACGTAAATATATTCATTTTTACCAATATTTCGATACTATTTCATGTACTATCACAATATGTGATTTGGCCTTCAAATCTCAGAATGTCGCAACATATTGCATTTTAAGCAAATTTCTTGCATTTTGTTTTGTACGAGAAATCATCGAATTTAGCAATATTTTGACGTTTATCATCCCCTTTTCCTCTATGTGATTTAAACAAAATATCATCGAATTAGGCAATATTTTGCCGTTTTTCCACGTTTTTGTGAATTTTCAGTTTATGGGTATTAATTCATTATATATACGATAAAAATGATGCAAACACATAATTGATTAGAAATTAACCTTAAATACTTCATTTTCTATCAACTATTTGTTTCTCGTTAAAATACTGAGTAAGATATTGAAAAGGGGAGAAGTTCTGTTTTTATTGAATATATATCGACGTTTCAGCCGGAATAGAGATGTTTTCGTGTACATCTTCCATCGGTAATATAAACGGAAATTCAGGTTTTTTTTTGTTAATTCTAATGAAAACACATTGATTTTTATCATTTGTATTGGAAACAACATTGTCATATGTCTTTTTTTGGATCTAAATAATACGAAACTTCGCTCTATGATTTGAAGTTAAAATCTTCAAATATGGTAAAATAGTGACTTTTTTCACGTTTTTCATGTAGTTTGATATTACGTAAATATATTCATTTTTAGCAATATTTAGATACTATTTCATGTAGTATCACGATGTGTGATTTGGCCTTCAAATCTCAGAATTTCGCATAATATTGCATTTTAAGCAAGTTTTCTTGCATTTTGTTTCGTACGAAAAATCATCAAATTTAGCAATATTTTGACGTTCATCATCCCCTGTTCCTCTATGTGATTTAAACAAAATATCATCGAATTAGGCAATATTTGGCCGTTTTTCCACGTTTTTGTGAATTTTCAGTTTATTGTTATTAATTCATTATATATACGATAAAAATGATCCAAACACATAATTGATTAGAAATTAACCTTAAATACTTCATTTTCTATCAACTATTTGTTTCCCGTTAAGATACTGAGTAAGATATTGAAAAGGGGAGAAGTTCTGTTTTTATTGCATATATCGACGTTTCAGCTGGAATAGAGCGGTTTTACGTGTATATCTTCCATCGGTAATATAAACGGAAAATCAGAAACATTTTAGATAATTCTAATGAAAACACATTGGTTTTTATCATTTGTATTGGAAACAACATTGTCATATGTCTTTTCTTGGTTCTAAATAATACGAAACCTCGCTCTATGATTTGAAGTTAAAATCTCCAAATATGGTAAAATAGTGACTTTTTTCACGTTTTTCATGTAGTTTGATATTACGTAAATATATTCATTTTTAGCAATATTTCGATACTATTTCATGTAGTATCACGATATGTGATTTGGCCTTCAAATCTTAGAATTTCGCATAATATTGCATTTTAAGCAAGTTTTCTTGCATTTTGTTTCGTACGAAAAATCATCGAATTTAGCAATCTCCTTTTCCTTTATGTCTTTTAAACAAAATATCATCGAATTAGGCAATATTTTTCCGTTTTTCACGTTTTTGTGAATTTTCAGTTTATTGTTATTAATTCATTAAATATACGATAAAAATTTTGCAAACACATAATTGATTTGAAATTAACCTTAAATACTTCATTTTCAATCAACCATTTGTTTCTCGTTAAAATACTGAGTAGGATATTGAAAAGGGGAGAAGTTCGGTTGTTATTGCATATATCGACGTTTCAGCCGGATTAGAGCGGTTTTACGTGTTCATCTTCCATCAGTAATATAAACGGAAAATCAGGAACATTTTAGTTAATTCTAATGAAAACACATTTGTTTTTATCATTTGTATTGGAAACAACATTGTCATATGTCTTTTCTTGGTTCTAAATAATACGAAACCTCGCTCTATGATTTGAAGTTAAAATCTCCAAATATGGTAAAATAGTGACTTTTTTCACGTTTTTCATGTAGTTTGATATTACGTAAATATATTCATTTTTAGCAATATTTCGATACAATTTCATGTAGTATCACGATATGTGATTTGGCCTTCAAATCTTAGAATTTCGCATAATATTGCATTTTAAGCAAGTTTTCTTGCATTTTGTTTCGTACGAAAAATCATCGAATTTAGCAATCTCCTTTTCCTTTATGTGATTTAAACAAAATATCATCGAATTAGGCAATATTTTTCCGTTTTTCTCGTTTTTGTGAATTTTCAGTTTATTGTTATTAATTCATTAAATATACGATAAAAATTTTGCAAACACATAATTGATTTGAAATTAACCTTAAATACTTCATTTTCAATCAACCATTTGTTTCTCGTTAAAATACTGAGTAGGATATTGAAAAGGGGAGAAGTTCGGTTGTTATTGCATATATCGACGTTTCAGCCGGATTAGAGCGGTTTTACGTGTTCATCTTCCATCAGTAATATAAACGGAAAATCAGGAACATTTTAGTTAATTCTAATGAAAACACATTTGTTTTTATCATTTGTATTGGAAACAACATTGTCATATGTCTTTTCTTGGATCTAAATAATACGAAACCTCGCTCTATGATTTGAAGTTAAAATCTTCAAATATGGTAAAATAGTGACTTTATTCACGTTTTTCATGTAGTTTGATATTACGTAAATATATTCATTTTTACCAATATTTCGATACTATTTCATGTAGTATCACGATATGTGATTTGGCCTTCAAATCTTAGAATTTCGCATAATATTGCATTTTAAGCAAACTTTCTTGCATTTTGTTTCGTACGAAAAATCATCGAATTTAGCAATCTCCTTTTCCTTTATGTGATTTAAACAAAATATCATCGAATTAGGCAATATTTTTCCGTTTATCACATTTTTGTGAATTTTCAGTTTATTGTTATTAATTCATTAAATATACGATACAAATTTTGCAAACACATAATTGATTTGAAATTAACCTTAAATACTTCATTTTCAATCAACCATTTGTTTATCGTTAAAATACTGAGTAGGATATTGAAAAGGGGAGAAGTTCGGTTGTTATTGCATATATCGACGTTTAAGCCGGATTAGAGCGGTTTTACGTGTACATCTTCCATCAGTAATATAAACGGAAAATCAGGAACATTTTAGTTAACTCTAATGAAAACACATTTGTTTTTATCATTTTTATTGGAAACAACATTGTCATATGTCTTTTCTTGGATCTAAATAATACGAAACCTCGCTCTATGATTTGAAGTTAAAATCTTCAAATATGGTAAAATAGTGACTTTATTCACGTTTTTCATGTAGTTTGATATTACGTAAATATATTCATTTTTACCAATATTTCGATACTATTTCATGTAGTATCACGATATTTGATTTGGCCTTCACATCTCAGAATTTCGCATAATATTGCAATTTAAGCAAGTTTTCTTGCATTTTGTTTCATACGAAAAATCATCAAATTTAGCAATATTTTGACGTTTATCATCCCCTTTTCCTTTATGTGATTTAATCAAAATATCATCGAATTAGGCAATATTTTGCCGTTTTTTCACGTTTTTGTGAATTTTCAGTTTATTGTTATTAATTCATTATATTTACGATAAAAATGATGCAAACACATAATTGATTAGAAATTAACCTTAAATGCTTCATTTTCAATCAACTATTTGCTTCTCGTTAAGATACTGAGTAAGATATTGAAAAGGGGAGAAGTTCTGTTTTTATTGCATATATCGACGTTTCAGCCGGAATAGAACAGTTTTCGTGTACATCTTCCATCGGTAATATAAACGGAAAATCAAGAACATTTTAGTTAATTCTAATGAAAACACATTGTTTTTTATCATTTGTATTGGAAACAACATTGTCTTATGTCTTTTCTTGGATCTAAATAATACGAAACCTCGCTCGATGATTTGAAGATTAAATCCTCAAATATGGTAAAATAGTGACTTTTTCACGTTTTTCATGTAGTTTGATATTACGTAAATATATTCATTTTTACCAATATTTCGATACTATTTCATGTACTATCACAATATGTGATTTGGCCTTCAAATCTCAGAATGTCGCAACATATTGCATTTTAAGCAAATTTCTTGCATTTTGTTTTGTACGAGAAATCATCGAATTTAGCAATATTTTGACGTTTATCATCCCCTTTTCCTCTATGTGATTTAAACAAAATATCATCGAATTAGGCAATATTTTGCCGTTTTTCCACGTTTTTGTGAATTTTCAGTTTATGGGTATTAATTCATTATATATACGATAAAAATGATGCAAACACATAATTGATTAGAAATTAACCTTAAATACTTCATTTTCTATCAACTATTTGTTTCTCGTTAAAATACTGAGTAAGATATTGAAAAGGGGAGAAGTTCTGTTTTTATTGAATATATATCGACGTCTCAGCCGGAATAGAGATGTTTTCGTGTACATCTTCCATCGGTAATATAAACGGAAAATCAGGTTTTTTTTTGTTAATTCTAATGAAAACACATTGATTTTTATCATTTGTATTGGAAACAACATTGTCATATGTCTTTTTTTGGATCTAAATAATACGAAACTTCGCTCTATGATTTGAAGTTAAAATCTTCATATATGGTAAAATAGTGACTTTTTTCACGTTTTTCATGTAGTTTGATATTACGTAAATATATTCATTTTTAGCAATATTTAGATACTATTTCATGTAGTATCACGATGTGTGATTTGGCCTTCAAATCTCAGAATTTCGCATAATATTGCATTTTAAGCAAGTTTTCTTGCATTTTGTTTCGTACGAAAAATCATCATATTTAGCAATATTTTGACGTTCATCATCCCCTGTTCCTCTATGTGATTTAAACAAAATATCATCGAATTAGGCAATATTTGGCCGTTTTTCCACGTTTTTGTGAATTTTCAGTTTATTGTTATTAATTCATTATATATACGATAAAAATGATCCAAACACATAATTGATTAGAAATTAACCTTAAATACTTCATTTTCTATCAACTATTTGTTTCCCGTTAAGATACTGAGTAAGATATTGAAAAGGGGAGAAGTTCTGTTTTTATTGCATATATCGACGTTTCAGCTGGAATAGAGCGGTTTTACGTGTATATCTTCCATCGGTAATATAAACGGAAAATCAGAAACATTTTAGATAATTCTAATGAAAACACATTGGTTTTTATCATTTGTATTGGAAACAACATTGTCATATGTCTTTTCTTGGTTCTAAATAATACGAAACCTCGCTCTATGATTTGAAGTTAAAATCTCCAAATATGGTAAAATAGTGACTTTTTTCACGTTTTTCATGTAGTTTGATATTACGTAAATATATTCATTTTTAGCAATATTTCGATACTATTTCATGTAGTATCACGATATGTGATTTGGCCTTCAAATCTTAGAATTTCGCATAATATTGCATTTTAAGCAAGTTTTCTTGCATTTTGTTTCGTACGAAAAATCATCGAATTTAGCAATCTCCTTTTCCTTTATGTGATTTAAACAAAATATCATCGAATTAGGCAATATTTTTCCGTTTTTCACGTTTTTGTGAATTTTCAGTTTATTGTTATTAATTCATTATATATACGATAAAAATTTTGCAAACACATAATTGATTTGAAATTAACCTTAAATACTTCATTTTCAACCAACCATTTGTTTCTCGTTAAAATACTGAGTAGGATATTGAAAAGGGGAGAAGTTCGGTTGTTATTGCATATATCGACGTTTCAGCCGGATTATAGCGGTTTTACGTGTTCATCTTCCATCAGTAATATAAACGGAAAATCAGGAACATTTTAGTTAATTCTAATGAAAACACATTTGTTTTTATCATTTGTATTGGAAACAACATTGTCATATGTCTTTTCTTGGATCTAAATAATACGAAACCTCGCTCTATGATTTGAAGTTAAAATCTTCAAATATGGTAAAATAGTGACTATATTCACGTTTTTCATGTAGTTTGATATTACGTAAATATATTCATTTTTACCAATATTTCGATACTATTTCATGTAGTATCACGATATGTGATTTGGCCTTCAAATCTTAGAATTTCGCATAATATTGCATTTTAAGCAAACTTTCTTGCATTTTGTTTCGTACGAAAAATCATCGAATTTAGCAATCTCCTTTTCCTTTATGTGATTTAATCAAAATATCATCGAATTAGGCAATATTTTGCCGTTTTTTCACGTTTTTGTGAATTTTCAGTTTATTGTTATTAATTCATTATATATACGATAAAAATGATGCAAACACATAATTGATTAGAAATTAACCTTAAATGCTTCATTTTCAATCAACTATTTGTTTCTCGTTAAGATACTGAGTAAGATATTGAAAAGGGGAGAAGTTCTGTTTTTATTGCATATATCGACGTTTCAGCCGGAATAGAACAGTTTTCGTGTACATCTTCCATCGGTAATATAAACGGAAAATCAAGAACATTTTAGTTAATTCTAATGAAAACACATTGTTTTTTATCATTTGTATTGGAAACAACATTGTCTTATGTCTTTTCTTGCATCTAAACAATACGAAACCTCGCTCTATGATTTGAAGTTTAAATCCTCAAATATAGTAAAATAGTGACTTTTTTCACGTTTTTCTTGTAGTTTGATATTACGTAAATATATTCATTTTTACCAATATTTCGATACTATTTCATGTAGAATCACAATATGTAATTTGGCCTTCAAATCTCAGAATGTCGCATAATATTGCATTTCAAGCAAGTTTTCTTGCATTTTGTTTCGTACGAAAAATCATCGTATTTAGCAATATTTTGACGTTTATCATCCCCTTTTTCTCTATGTGATTTAAACAAAATATCATCGAATTAGGCAATATTTTGCCGTTTTTCCACGTTTTTGTGAATTTTCAGTTTCTGGGTATTAATTCATTATATATACGATAAAAATGATGCAAACACATAATTGATTAGATAATAACCTTAAATACTTCATTTTCAATCAACTATTTGTTTCTCGTTAAAATACTGAGTAAGATATTGAAAAGGGGAGAAGTTCTGTTTTTATTGAATATATCGACGTTTCAGCCGGAATACAGATGTTTTCGTGTACATCTTCCATCGGTAATATAAACGGAAAATCAGGTTTTTTTTTGTTAATTCTAACGAAAACAGATTGATTTTTATCATTTCTATTGGAAACAACATTGTCATATGTCTTTTTTTGGATCTAAATAATACGAAACCTCGCTCTGTGATTTGAAGTTAAAATCCTCAAATATGGTTAAATAGTGACTTTTTTCACGTTTTTCATGTAGTTTGATATTACGTATATATATTAATTTTTACCAATATTTCGATACTATTTCATGTAGTATCACGATATGTGATTTGGCCTTCAAATCTCAGAATTTCGCATAATATTGCATTTTAAGCAAGTTTTCTTGCATTTTGTTTCGTACGAAAAATCATCAAATTTAGCAATATTTTGACGTTCATCATCCCCTTTTCCTCTATGTGATTTAAACAAAACATCATCGAATTAGGCAATATTTGGCCGTTTTTCCACGTTTTTGTGAATTTTCAGTTTATTGTTATTAATTCATTATATATACGATAAAAATGATGCAAACACATAATTGATTAGAAATTAACCTTAAATACTTCATTTTCTATCAACTATTTGTTTCTCGTTAAGATACTGAGTAAGATATTGAAAAGGGGAGAAGTTCTGTTTTTATTGCATATATCGACGAATCAGCCGGAATAGAGCGGTTTTCGTGTACATCTTCCATCGGTAATAATAACGGAAAATCAAGAACATTTTAGTTAATTCTAATGAAAACACATTGTTTTTTAACATTTGTATTGGAAACAACATTGTCTTATGTCTTTTCTTGGATCTAAATAATACGAAACCTCGCTCTATGATTTGAAGATTAAATCCTCAAATATGGTAAAATAGTGACTTTTTTCACGTTTTTCATGTAGTTTGATATTACGTAAATATATTCATTTTTAGCAATATTTCGATACTATTTCATGTACTATCACAATATGTGATTTGGCCTTCAAATCTCAGAATGTCGCAACATATTGCATTTTAAGCAAATTTCTTGCATTGTGTTTTGTACGACAAATCATAGAATTTAGCAATATTTTGACGTTTAGCATCCCCTTTTCCTCTATGTGATTTAAACAAAATATCATCGAATTAGGCAATATTTTGTCTTTTTTCCACGTTTTTGTGAATTTTCAGTTTATGGGTATTAATTCATTATATATACGATAAAAATGATGCAAACATATAATTGATTAGATAATAACCTTAAATACTTCATTTTCAATCAACTATTTGTTTCTCGTTAAAATACTGAGTAAGATATTGAAAAGGGGAGAAGTTCTGTTTTTATTGAATATATCGACGTTTCAGCCGGAATAGAGATGTTTTCGTGTACATCTTCCATCGTTAATATAAACGGAAAATCAGTTTTTTTTTTGTTAATTCTAATGAAAACACATTGATTTTTATCATTTGTATTGGAAACAACATTGTCATATGTCTTTTTTTGTATCTAAATAATACGAAACCTCGCTCTATGATTTGAAGTTAAAATACTCAAATATGGTTATATAGTGACTTTTTTCACGTTTTTCATGTAGTTTGATATTACGTATATATAATACCTTTTACCAAAATTTCGATACTATTTCATGTAGTATCACGATATGTGATTTGGCCTTCAAATCTCAGAATTTCGCATAATATTGCATTTTAAGCAAGTTTTCTTGCATTTTGTTTCGTACGAAAAATCATCAAATTTAGCAATATTTTGACGTTTATCATCCCCTTTTCCTTTATGTGATTTAAACATAATATCATCGAATTAGGCAATATTTTGCCGTTTTTCCACATTTTTGTGAATTTTCAGTTTATTGTTATTAATTCATTAAATATATGATAAAAATTATGCAAACACATAATTGATTAGAAACTAACCTTAAATACTTCATTATCAATCAACCATTTGTTTCTCGTTAAAATACTGAGTAGGATATTGAAAAGGGGATAAGTTCGGTTTTTATTGCATACATCGACGTTTCAGCCTGATTAGAGCAGTTTTACGTGTACATCTTCCATCGGTAATATAAACGGAAAATCAGAAACATTTTAGATAATTCAAATGAAAACACATTGGTTTTTTTCATTTGTATTGGAAACAACATTGTCATATGTCTTTTCTTGGATCTAAATAATACGAAACCTCGGTCTATGATTTGAAGTTAAAATCTCGAAATATGGTAAAATAGTGACTTTTTTCACGTTTTTCATGTAGTTTGATATTACGTAAATATATTCATTTTTAGCAATATTTCGATACTATTTCATGTAGTATCACGATATGTGATTTGGCCTTTAAATCTTAGAATTTCGCATAATATTGCATTTTAAGCAAGTTTTCTTGCATTTTGTTTCGTACGAAAAATCATCGAATTTAGCAATATTTTGACGTTTATCATCTCCTTTTCCTTTATGTGATTTAAACAAAATATCATCGAATTAGGCAATATTTTTCCTTTTTCACGTTTTTGTGAATTTTCAGTTTATTGTTATTAATTCATTAAATATACGATAAAAATGATGCAAACACATAATTGATTAGAAATTAACCTTAAATACTTCATTTTCTATCAACTATTTGTTTCTTGTTAAGATACTGAGTAAGATATTGAAAAGGGGAGAAGTTCTGTTTTTATTGCATATATCGACGTTTCAGCCGGAATAGAGCGGTTTTCGTGTACATCTTCCATCGGTAATAATAACGGAAAATCAAGAACATTTTAGTTAATTCTAATGAAAAGACATTGTTGTTTATCATTTGTATTGGAAACAACATTGTCATATGTCTTTTCTTGGATCTAAATAATACGAAACATCGCTCTATGATTTGAAGTTAAAATCTCGAAATATGGTAAAATAGTGACTTTTTTCACGTTTTTCATGTAGTTTGATATTACGTAAATATATTAATTTTTACCAATATTTCGATACTATTTCATGTAGTATAACGATATGTGATTTGGCCTTCAAATCTCAGAATTTCGCATAATATTGCATTTTAAGCAAGTTTTCTTGCATTTTGTTTCGTACGAAAAATCATCGTATTTAGCAATATTTTGACGTTTATCATCCCCTTTTCCTCTATGCGATTTAAACAAAATATCATCGAATTAGGCAATATTTTGCCGTTTTTCCACGTTTTTGTGAATTTTCAGTTTCTGGGTATTAATTCATTATATATACGATAAAAATGATGCAAACACATAATTGATTAGATTATAACCTTAAATACTTCATTTTCAATCAACTATTTATTTCTCGTTAAAATACTGAGTAAGATATTGAAAAGGGGAGAAGTTCTGTTTTTATTGAATTATCGACGTTTCAGCCGGAATACAGATGTTTTCGTGTACATCTTCCATCGGTAATATAAACGGAAAATCAGTTTTTTTTGTTAATTCTAACGAAAACACATTGATTTTTATCATTTTTATTGGAAACAACATTGTCATATGTCTTTTTTTGGATCTAAATAATACGAAACCTCGCTCTATGATTTGAAGTTAAAATCTCCAAATATGGTAAAATAGATACTTTTTTCACGTTTTTCATGTAGTTTGATATTACGTAAATATATTAATTTTTACCAATATTTCGATACTATTTCATGAAGTATCACGATATGTGATTTGGCCTTCAAATCTCAGAATTTCGCATAATATTGCATTTTAAGCAAGTTTTCTTGCATATTGTTTCGTACGAAAATCATCGAATTTAGCAATATTTTGACGTTTATCATCTCCTTTTCCTTTATGTGATTTAAACAAAATATCATCGAATTAGGCAATATTTTTCCGTTTTTCACGTTTTTGTGAATTTTCAGTCTATGGGTACTAATTCATTATATATACGATAAAAGTATGAGCCACTGCATCACTCTCTTCATGCTCTGCATCCATCTCTTGAGCATCTGCATCACTCTCCTGGGCCCCTGCATCAATTTCTTGAGCCTCTGCATCACTCTCTTGAGCCTCTGCATCACCCTCTTAAGCCTCTGCATCTCTATTTTGAGCCTCTACATCACTTTCTTATGCCTCTGCATCCCTTTCTTGAGCCTCTGCATCCCTCTCTTGAACTCCTGCATCCCTCTCATGAGCCTCGCATCCTTCTCCTGAGTCTTTGCATCACTCAGTTAAGCCTGTGCTTCCCTCTCTTGAGCCTCTGCATCTCTCTCGTAATCCTCTGCATTACTCTCTTGAGCCTCTGCATCCCTCTCTTGAGCCTCTGCAACACTCTCTTCAGCCTCAGCATCACTCTCTTAAGCCTATGAATCCCTCTCTTGAGCCTCTGAATCCCTCTCTTGAGGCTCTGCATTACTCTCTCGAGCCTCTGCATCACTTTCTTGATCATCTGCATTACTCTCTTGAGCCTCTGCATCACTCTCTTAAGCCTCTGCATCACTCTCCTAAGCCTCTTCTTCCCTCTCTTGATCCTCTGCATCACTCTCTTAAGCCTCTGAGGGATTCAGAGGCTCAAGAGAGGGATTGGAAAAAACATTGTCATATGTCTTTTCTTGGATCTAAATAATACGAAACCTCGCTCTATGATTTGAAGTTAAAATCTTCAAATATGGTAAAATAGTGACTTTTTCACGTTTTTCATGTAGTTTGATATTACGCAAATATATTCATTTTTTCCAATATTTCGATACTATTTCATGTAGTATCACGATATGTGATTTGGCCTTCAAATCTCAGAATTTCGCATAATATTGCAATTTAAGCAAGTTTTCTTGCATTTTGTTTCGTACGAAAAATCACCGAATTTATCAATATTTTAACGTTTATCATCCCCTTTTCCTCTATGTGATTTAAACAAAATTTCATCGAATTAGGCAATATTTTGCCGTTTTTCCACGTTTTGTGAATTTTCAGTTTATGGGTTTTAATTCATTATGTATACGATAAAAATGATGCAAACACATAATTGATTAGGTAATAACCTTAAATACTTCATTTTCAATCAACTATTTGTTTCTCGTTAAAAGACTGAGTAAGATATTGAAAAGGGGAGAAGTTCTGTTTTTATTGAATTATCGACGTTTCAGCCGGAATACAGATGTTTTCGTGTACATCTTCCATCGGTAATATAAACGGAAAATCAGTTTTTTTTGTTAATTCTAACGAAAACACATTGATTTTCATCATTTTTATTGGAAACAACATTGTCATACGTCTTTTTTTGGATCTAAATAATACGAAACCTCGCTCTATGATTTGAAGTTAAAATCTCCAAATATGGTAAAATAGAGACTTTTTTCACGTTTTTCATTTAGTTTGATATTACGTAAATATATTAATTTTTACCAATATTTCGATACTATTTCATGTAGTATCACGATATGTGATTTGGCCTTCAAATCTCAGAATTTCGCATAATATTGCATTTTAAGCAAGTTTTCTTGCATTTTGTTTCGTACGAAAAATCATCGAATTTAGCAATATTTTGACGTTTATCATCTCCTTTTCCTGTATGTGATTTAAACAAAATATCATCGAATTATGCAATATTTTTCCGTTTTTCACGTTTTTGTGAATTTTCAGTCTATGGGTACTAATTCATTATATATACGATAAAAGTATGAGCCTCTGCATCACTCTCTTCATCCTCTGCATCCATCTCTTGAGCCTCTGCATCACCCTCTTAAGCCTCTGCATCTCTATTTTGAGCCTCTACATCACTTTCTTATGCCTCTGCATCCCTTTCTTGAGCATCTGCATCCCTCTCTTGAACTCCTGCATCCCTCTCATGAGCCTCGCATCCTTCTCCTGAGTCTTTGCATCACTCAGTTAAGCGTGTGCTTCCCTCTCTTGAGCCTCTGCATCTCTCTCGTAATCCTCTGCATCACTCTCTTGAGCCTCTGCATCCCTCTCTTGAGCCTCTGCAACACTCTCTTCAGCCTCAGCATCACTCTCTTAAGCCTATGAATCCCTCTCTTGAGCCTCTGAATCCCTCTCTTGAGGCTCTGCATTACTCTCTCGAGCCTCTGCATCACTTTCTTGATCATCTGCATCACTCTCTTGAGCCTCTGCATCACTCTCTTAAGCCTCTGCATCACTCTCCTAAGCCTCTTCTTTCCTCTCTTGATCCTCTGCATCACTCTCTTAAGCCTCTGAGGGATTCAGAGGCTCAAGAGAGGGATTGGAAACAACATTGTCATATGTCTTTTCTTGGATCTAAATAATACGAAACCTCGCTCTATGATTTGAAGTTAAAATCTTCAAATATGGAAAAATAGTGACTTTTTCACGTTTTTCATGTAGTTTGATATTACGTAAATATATTATTTTTTACCAATATTTCGATACTATTTCATGTAGTATCACGATATGTGATTTGGCCTTCAAATCTCAGAATTTCGCATAATATTGCAATTTAAGCATGTTTTCTTGCATTTTGTTTCGGACAAAAAATCATCGAATTTAGCAATATCATGACGTTTATCATCCTCTTTTCCTTTATGTGGTTTAAACAAAATATCATCGAATTAGGCAATATTTAGCCGTTTTTCCACGTTTTTGTGAATTTTCAGTTTATTGTTATTAATTCATTATATATACAATAAAAATGAAGCAAACACATAATTGATTAGAAATTAACCTTAAATACTTCATTTTCAATCAACTATTTGTTTCTCGTTAAGATACTGAGTAAGATATTGAAAAGGGGAGAAGTTCTGTTTTTATTGCATATTTCGACGTTTCAGATGGAATAGAGCGGTTTTCGTGTACATCTTCCATCGGTAATATAAACGGAAAATCAAGAACATTTTAGTTAATTCTAATGAAAACACATTGTTTTTTATCATTTGTATTGGAAACAACATTGTCTTATGTCTTTTCTTGGATCTAAATAATACGAAACCTCGCTCTATGATTTGAAGTTTAAATCCTCAAATATGGTAAAATAGTGACTTTTTCACGTTTTTCATGTAGTTTGATATTACGTAAATATATTCATTTTTACCAGTATTTCGATACTATTTCATGTAGTATCACAATATGTGATTTGGCCTTCAAATCTCAGAATGTCGCATAATATTGCATTTTAAGCAAGTTTTCTTGCATTTTGTTTCGTACGAAAAATCACCGAATTTAGCAATACTTTGACGTTTATCATCCCCTTTCCCTCTATGTGATTTAAACAAAATATCATCGAATTAGGCAATATTTTGCCGTTTTTCCACGTTTTGTGAATTTTCAGTTTATGGGTATTAATTCATTATATATACGATAAAAATGATGCAAACACATAATTGATTAGAAATTAACCTTAAATACTTCATTTTCAATCAACTATTTGTTTCTCGTTAAGATACTGAGTAAGATATTGAAAAGGGGAGAAGTTCTGTTTTTATTGCATATATCGACGTTTCAGCCGGAATAGAGCGGTTTTCGTGTACATCTTCCATCGGTAATATAAACGGTAAATCAAGAACATTTTAGTTAATTCTAATGAAAACACATTGATTTTTATCGTTTGTATTGGAAACAACTATGCCATATGTCTTTTCTTGGATCTAAATAACACGAAACCTCGCTCTATGATTTGAAGTTAAAATCCTCATATATCGTAAAATAGTGACTTTTTTCACGTTTTTCATGTAGTTTGATATTACGTAAATATATTCATTTTTACCAATATTTCGATACTATTTCATGTAGTATCACGATATGAGCCTCTGCAAGAAAGTGATGCAGAGGCTCGAGAGAGTAATGCAAAGGCTAAAGAGAGGGATTCAGAGGCTCAAGAGAGTAATGCAGAGGCTGAAGAGAGAGATGCAGAGGCTTAAGAGAGTGATGTAGAGGCTAAAGAGAGTGATGCAGAGGCTCAAGTGAATGATGTAAAGGCTTAAGAGAGGGATGCATAGGCTCAAGAGAATGACGCAGAGGCTCAAGAGAGTGATGAAGAGGATGAACAGAGAGATGCAGAGGATTAAGTGAGTGAGGCAGAGACTCAAGAGGGTGATGCAGAGGCTTAAGAGAGTGATGCAGAGGCTTAAGAGAGTGATGCAGAGGGACAAGAGAGGGAAGACGAGGCTTAGGAGAGTGATGCAGAGGCTTAAGAGAGTGAGGCAGAGGCTTAAGAGAGTGATGCAGAGGCTCAAGAGAATGATGCAGAGGATCAAGAAAGTGATGCAGAGGCTCGAGAGAGTAATGCAAAGGCGAAAGAGAGGGATTCAGAGGCTGAAGAGAGGGATTCATAGGCTTAAGAGAGTGATGCTGAGGCTGAAGAGAGTGTTGCAGAGGCTCAAGAGAGGGATGCAGAGGCTCAACAGAGTGATGCAGAGACTCAGGAGAGTTATGCAGAGGCTCAAGAGAGTGATGCAGAGGATTACGAGAGAGATGCAGAGGCTCAAGAGAGGGAAGCACAGGCTTAACTGAGTGATGCAAAGACTCAAGAGAAGGCTGCGAGGCTCATGAGAGGGATGCAGGAGTTCAAGAGAGGGATGCAGAGGCTCAAGAAAGGGATGCAGAGGCTTAAGAAAGTGATGCAGAGGCTCAAAATAGGGATGCAGAGGCTTAAGAGGGTGATGCAGAGGCTCAAGAGAGTGATGCAGAGGCTCAAGAAATTGATGCAGGGGCCCAGGAGAGTGATGGAGATGCTCAAGAGATAAATGCAGAGGATGAAGAGAGTGATGTAGAGGCTCATACTGTTATCGTATATATAATGAAATAATACCCATAGACTGAAAATTCACAAAAACGTGGAAAACGGCAAAATATTGCCAAATTCGATGATATTTTGTTTAAATCACATAAAGGAAAAGGAGATGATAAACGTCAAAATATTGCTAAATTCGATGATTTTTCGTACAAAACAAAATGCAAGAAAACTTGCTCAAAATGCAATATTATGCGAAATTCTGAGATTTGAAGGCCAATTCACATATCGTGATACTACATGAAAAAGTATCGAAATATTGGTAAAAATGAATATATTTACGTAATATCAAACTACATGAAAAACGTGAAAAAAGTCACTATTTAACCATATTTGAGGATTTTAACTTCAAATCATAGAGCGAGGTTTAGTATTATTTAGATCCAAGAAAAGACATATGACATAGTTGTTTCCAATACAAACGGTAAAAATCAATGTGTTTTCATTAGAATTAACTAAAATGTTCCTGATTTTCCGTTTATATTACCGATGGAAGATGTACACGAAAACCGCTCTAATCCGGCTGAAACGTTCATATATGCAATAAAAACAGAACTTCTCCCCTTTTCAGTATCTTACTCAGTATTTTAACGAGAAACAAATAGTTGATTGAAAATGAAGTATTTAAGGTTTTTATCTAATCAATTATGTGTTTGCATCATTTTTATCGTATATTTAAGGAATTAATAACGTTAAACTGAAAACTCACAAAAACGTGGAAAAACGGAAAATATTGCCTAATTCGAGGATATTTTGTTTAAATCACATAAAGGAAAAGGGGATGATAAACGTCAAAATATTGCTATATTCGATGATTTTTCGGACGAAACAAAATGCAAGAAAACTTGCTTAAAATGCAACTTTATGCGAAATTCTAAGATTTGAAGGCCAAATCACATATCGTGATACTACATGAAATAGTATCGAAATATTGGTAAAAATGAATATATTTACATAATATCAAACTACATGAAAAACGTGAAAAAAGTCACTATTTTACATTATTTGAGGATTTTAACTTCAAATCATAGAGCGAGGTTTCGTATTATTTAGATCCAAGAAAAGACATATGACAATGTTGTTTCAAATACAAATGATAAAACCAATGTGTTTTCATTAGAATTAACTAAAATGTTCTTGATTTTCCGTTTATATTACCGATGGAAGATGCACAAGTAAAACCGCTCTAATCCGGCTGAAACGTCGATATATGCAATAAAAACCGAATTTCTCTCCTTTTCAATATCCTACTCAGTATTTTAACGAGAAACAAATGGTTGATTGAAAATGAAGTATATAAGGTTAATTTCTAATCAATTATGTGTTTGCATGATTTTTATCGTATATTTAAGGAATTAATAACATTGAACTGAAAATTCACAAAAACGTGGAAAAACGGCAAAATATTGCCTAATTCGAGGATATTTTGTCTAAGTCACATAAAGGAAAAGGGGATGATAAACGTCAAAATATTGCTATATTCGATGATTTTTCGTACGAAACAAAATGCAAGAAAACTTGCTTAAAATGCAATATTATGCGACATTATGAGATTTGAAGGCCAAATCACATATCGTGATACTACATTAAATAGTATCGAAATATGGGTAAAAATTAATATATTTACGTAATATCAAACTACATGAAAAACGTAAAAAAAACACTATTTTACCATATTTGAGGATTTTGACTTCAAATCATAGAGCGAGGTTTCGTGTTATTTAGATCCAAGAAAAGACATATGACAGTTGTTTCCAATACAAACGATAAAAATCAATGTGTTTTCTTTAGAATTAACTAAAATATTCCTGATTTTCCGTTTATATTAACGATGGAAGATGTACACGAAAACCTCTCTATTCCGGCTGAAACGTCGATATATGCAATAAAAACAGAACTTCTCCCCTTTTCAATATCTTACTCAGTATTTTAACGAGATACAAATAGTTGATTGAAAATGAAGTATTTAAGGTTATTATCTAATCAATTATGTGTTTGTATCATTTTTATCGTATATAAATGAATTAATACCCATAAACTGAAAATTCACAAAAAAGTAGAAAAACGGCAAAATATTGCCTAATTCGATGATATTTTTGTTTAAATCACATAGAGGAAAAGTGGATGATAAACGTCAAAATATTGCTAAATTCGATGATTTTACGTACGAAACAAAATGCAAGAAAACTTGCTTAAAAAGCAACTTTATGCGAAATTCTGAGATTTACAGGTCAAATCACATATCGTGATACTACATGAAATAGTATCGAAATATTGGTAAATGAATATATTTACATAATATCAAACTACATGAAAAACGTGAGAATTCACTATTTTACATTATTTGAGGATTTTAACTTCAAATCATAGAGCGAGGTTTCGTATTATTTAGATCCAAGAAAAGACATGACAATGTTGTTTCAAATACAAATGATAAAACCAATGTGTTTTCATTAGAATTAACTAAAATGTTCTTGATTTTCCGTTTATTTTACCGATGGAAGATGTACAAGTAAAACCGCTCTAATCCGGCTGAAACGTCGATATATGCAATAAAAACCGAACTTCTCTCCTTTTCAATATCCTACTCAGTATTTTAACGAGAAACAAATGGTTGATTGAAAATGAAGTATTTAATGTAAATTTCTAATCAATTATATATTTGCATGATTTTTATCGTATATTTAAGGAATTAATAACATTAAACTGAAAATTCACAAAAACGTTAAAAAACGGCAAAATATTGCCTAATTCGAGGATATTTTGTCTAAATCACATAAAGGAAAAGGGGATGATAAACGTCAAAATATTGCTATATTCGATGATTTTTCGTACGAAACAAAATGCAAGAAAACTTTCTTAAAATGCAATATTATGCGACATTATGAGATTTGAAGGCCAAATCACATATCGTGATACTACATTAAATAGTATCGAAATATTGGTAAAAATGAATATATTTACGTAATATCAAACTACATGAAAAACGTAAAAAAAAACACTATTTTACCATATTTGAGGATTTTAACTTCAAATCATAGAGCGAGGTTTCGTGTTATTTAGATCCAAGAAAAGACATATGACACAGTTGTCTCCAATACAAACGATAAAAATCAATGTGTTTTCTTTAGAATTAACTAAAATGTTCCTGATTTTCCGTTTATATTACCGATGGAAGATGTACACGTAAACCGCTCTATTCCGGCTGAAACGTCGATATATGCAATTAAACAGAACTTCTCCCCTTTTCAATATCTTACTCAGTATTTTAACGAGAAACAAATAGTTGATTGAAAATGAAGTATTTAAGGTTATTATCTAATCAATTATGTGTTTGTATCATTTTTATCGTATATATAATGAATTAATACCCATAAACTGAAAATTCACAAAAAAGTAGAAAAACGGCAAAATATTGCCTAATTCGATGATATTTTGTTTAAATCACATTAAGGAAAAGGGGATGATAAACGTCAAAATATTGCTATATTCGATGATTTTTCGTACGAAACAAAATGCAAGAAAACTTGCTTAAAATGCAATATTATGCGAAATTCTGAGATTTGAAGGCCAAATCACATATCGTGATACTACATGAAATAGTATCGAAATATTGGTAAAAATGAATATATTTAAGTAATATCGAACTACATGAAAAACGTGAAAAGTCACTTTTTAACCATATTTGAGGATTTTAACTTCAAATCATAGAGCGAGGTTTCGTGTTATTTAGATCCAAGAAAAGACATATGACATAGTTGTTTCCAATACAAATGATAAAAACCAATGTGTTTTCATTAGAATTAACAAAAATGTTCTTGATTTTCCGTTTATATTACCGATGGAAGATGTACAAGTAAAACCGCTCTACTCCGGCTGAAACGTCGATATATGCAATAAAAACAGAACTTCTCCCCTTTTCAATATCCTACTCAGTATTTTAACGAGAAACAAATGGTTGATTGAAAATGAAGTATTTAAGGTTAATTTCTAATCAATTATGTGTTTGCATCATTTTTATCGTATATTTAATTAATTAATAACATTAAACTGATATTCACAAAAACGTGGAAAAACGGTAAAATATTGCCTTATTCGATGATATTTTGTTTTAATCACATAAACGAAAAGGAGATGATACACGTCAAAATATTGCAAAATTCGATGATTTTTCGCACGAAACAAAATGCAAGAAAACTTGCTTAAAATGCAATATTATGCGACATTCTGAGATTTGAAGGCCAAATCACATATCGTGATACTACTTGAAATAGTATCGAAATATTGGTAAAAATGAATATATTTACGTAATATCAAACTACATGAAAAATGTGAAAAAGTCACTATTTTACCATATTTGACGATTTTAACTTCAAATCATAGAGCGAGGTTTCGTGTTATTTAGATCCAAGAAAAGACATATGACATAGTTGTTTCTAATACAAATGATAAAAACCAATGTGTTTTCATTAGAATTAACAAAAATGTTCTTGATTTTCCGTTTATATTACGGATGGAAGATGTACAAGTAAAACCGCTCTACTCCGGCTGAAACGTCGATATATGCAATAAAAACAGAACTTCTCCCCTTTTCAATAACTTACTCAGTATTTTAACGAGAAACAAATAGTTGATTGAAAATGAAGTATTTAAGGTTATTATCTAATCAATTATGTGTTTGCATCGTTTTTATCGTATATATAATGAATTAATACCCATAAACTGAAAATTCACAAAAAAGTAGAAAAACGGCAAAATATTGCCTAATTCGATGATATTTTGTTTAAATCACATAAAGGAAAAGGAGATGATACACTTCAAAATATTGCAAAATTCGATGATTTTTCGTACGAAACAAAATGCAAGAAAACTTGCTTAAAATGCAATATTATGCGACATTCTGAGATTTGAAGGCCAAATCACATATCGTGATACTACATGAAATAGTATCGAAATATTGGTAAAAATGAATATATTTACGTAATATCAAACTACATGAAAAACGTGAAAAAAGTCACTATTTTACCATATTTGAGGATTTTAACTTCAAATCATAGAGCGAGGTTTCGTGTTATTTAGATCCAAGAAAAGACATATGACATAGTTGTTTCCAATACAAACGATAAAAACCAATGTGTTTTCATTAGAATTAACAAAAATGTTCTTGATTTTCCGTTTATATTGCCGATGGAAGATGTACACGTAAACCGCTCTATTCCGGCTGAAACGTCGATATATGCAATAAAAACAGAACTTCTCCCCTTTTCAATATCTTACTCAGTATTTTAACGAGAAACAAATAGTTGATTGAAAATGAAGTATTTAAGGTCAAACAAATAATTGATCTAATCAATTATTTGTTTGCATCATTTTTATCGTATATATAATGAATTAATACCCATAAACTGAAAATTCACAAAAACGTGGATAAACGGAAAATATTGCCTAATTCGATGATATTTTGTTTAAATCACATTAAAGAAAAAGGGGATGATAAACGTCAAAATATTGCTATATTCGATGATTTTTCGTACGAAACAAAATGCAAGAAAACTTGCTTAAAATGCAATATTATGCGAAATTCTGAGATTTGAAGGCCAAATCACATATCGTGATACTACATGAAATAGTATCGAAATATTGGTAAAAATGAATATATTTAAGTAATATCGAACTACATGAAAAACGTGAAAAGTCACTTTTTAACCATATTTGAGGATTTTAACTTCAAATCATAGAGCGAGGTTTCGTGTTATTTAGATCCAAGAAAAGACATATGACATAGTTGTTTCCAAAACAAACGGTAAAAATCAATGTGTTTTCATTAGAATTAACTAAAATGTTCCTGATTTTCCGTTTATATTACCGATGGAAGATGTACACGAAAACCGCTCTATTCCGGCTGAAACGTCGATATATGCAATAAAAACAGAACTTCTCCCCTTTTCAGCATCTTACTCAGAATTTTAACGAGAAACAAATAGTTGATTGAAAATGAAGTATTTAATGTTTTATCTAATCAATTATGTGTTTGCATCATTTTTATCGTATATTTAAGGAATTAATAACGTTAAACTGAAAACTCACACAAACGTGGAAAAACGGAAAATATTGCCTAATTCGAGGATATTTTGTTTAAATCACATAAAGGAAAAGGGGATGATAGACGTCAAAATATTGCTATATACGATGATTTTTCGGACGAAACAAAATGCAAGAAAACTTGCTTAAAATGCAACTTTATGCGAAATTCTAAGATTTGAAGGCCAAATCACATATCGTGATACTACATGAAATAGTATCGAAATATTGGTAAAAATGAATATATTTACATAATATCAAACTACATGAAAAACGTGAAAAAAGTCACTATTTTACATTATTTGAGGATTTTAACTTCAAATCATAGAGCGAGGTTTCGTATTATTTAGATCCAAGAAAAGACATATGACAATGTTGTTTCAAATACAAATGATAAAACATTTAAATTAGAATTAACTAAAATGTTCTTGATTTTCCGTTTATATTACCGATGGAAGATGTACAAGTAAAACCGCTCTAATCCGGCTGAAACGTCGATATATGCAATAAAATCCGAATTTCTATCCTTTTCAATATCCTACTCAGTATTTTAACGAGAAACAAATGGTTGATTGAAAATGAAGTATCTAAGGGTAATTTCTAATCAATTATGTGTTTGCATGATTTTTATCGTATATTTAAGGAATTATTAACATTAAACTGAAAATTCACAAAAACGTGGAAAAACGGCAAAATATTGCCTAATTCGAGGATATTTTGTCTAAATCACATAAAGGAAAAGGGGATGATAAACGTCAAAATATTGCTATATTCGATGATTTTTCGTACGAAACAATATGCAAGAAAACTTGCTTAAAATGCAATATTATGCGACATTATGAGATTTGAAGGCCAAATCACATATCGTGATACTACATTAAATAGTATCGAAATATTGGTAAAAATGAATATATTTACATAATATCAAACTACATGAAAAACGTAAAAAAAGTCACTATTGTACATTATTTGAGGATTTTATCTTCAAATCATAGAGCGAGGTTTCGTATTAATTAGATCCAAGAAAAGACATATGACATAGTTGTTTCCAATACAAATGATAAAAACCAATGTGTTTTCATTAGAATTAACAAAAATGTTCTTGATTTTCCGTTCATATTGCCGATGGAAGATGTACAAGTAAAACCGCTCTACTCCGGCTGAAACGTCGATATATGCAATAAAAACCGAACTTCTCCCCTTTTCAATATCCTACTCAGTATTTTAACGAGAAACAAATGGTTGATTGAAAATGAAGTATTTAAGGTTAATTTCTAATCAATTATGTGTTTGCATCATTTTTATCGTATATTTAATTAATTATTAACATTAAACTGAAAATTCACAAAAACGTGGAAAAACGGCAACATATTGCCTAATTCGATGATATTTTGTTTTAATCACATAAACGAAAAGGAGATGATACACGTCAAAATATTGCAAAATTCGATGATTTTTCGTACGAAACAAAATGCAAGAAAACTTGCTTAAAATGCAATATTATGCGACATTCTGAGATTTGAAGGATAAATCACATATCGTGATACTACATGAAATAGTATCGAAATATTGGTAAAAATGAATATATTTACGTAATATCAAACTACATGAAAAACGTGAAAAAGTCACTATTTTACCATATTTGAGGATTTTAACTTCAAATCATAGAGCGAGGTTTCGTGTTATTTAGATCCAAGAAAAGACATATGACAATGTTGTTTAAAGAACAAACGAAAAAAATAAATGTGTTTTCATTAGAATTAACTAAAATGTTCCTGATTTTCGGTTATATTGCCAATGGAAGATGTACACGAAAACCGCTCTATTCCGGCTGAAACGTCGATATATGCAATAAAAACAGAACTTCTCCCCTTTTCAATATCTGACTCAGTATTTTAACGAGAAACAAATAGTTGATTGAAAATGAAGTATTTAAGGTTATTATCTAATCAATTATGTGTTTGCATCATTTTTATCGTATATATAATGAATTAATACCCATAAACTGAAAATTCACAAAAACTTGGAAAAACAGAAAATATTGCCTTATTCGATGATATTTTGTTTTAATCACATAAACGAAAAGGAGATGATACACGTCAAAATATTGCAAAATTCGATGATTTTTCGCACGAAACAAAATGCAAGAAAACTTGCTTAAAATGCAATATTATGCGACATTCTGAGATTTGAAGGCCAAATCACATATCGTGACACTACATGAAATAGTATCGAAATATTGGTAAAAATGAATATATTTACGTAATATCAAACTACATGAAAAACGTGAAAAAGTCACTATTTTACCATATATGAGGATTTTAACTTCAAATCATAGAGCGAGGTTTCGTGTTATTTAGATCCAAGAAAAGACATATGACATAGTTGTTTCCAATACAAATGATAAAAACCAATGTGTTTTCATTTGAATTAACAAAAATGTTCTTGATTTTCCGTTTATATTACCGATGGAAGATGTACAAGTAAAACCGCTCTACTCCGGCTGAAACGTCGATATATGCAATAAAAACAGAACTTCTCCTCTTTTCATTATCCTACTCAGTATTTTAACGAGAAACAAATGGTTGATTGAAAATGAAGTATTTAACGTTAATTTCTAATCAATTATGTGTTTGCATCATTTTTATCGTATATTTAATTAATTAATAACATTAAACTGATATTCACAAAAACGTGGAAAAACGGCAAAATATTGCCTTATTCGATGATATTTTGTTTTAATCACATAAACGAAAAGGAGATGATACACGTCAAAATATTGCAAAATTCGATGATTTTTCGCACGAAACAAAATGCAAGAAAACTTGCTTAAAATGCAATATTATGCGACATTCTGAGATTTGAAGGCCAAATCACATATCGTGATACTACATGAAATAGTATCGAAATATTGGTAAAAATGAATATATTTACGTAATATCAAACTACATGAAAAATGTGAAAAAGTCACTATTTTACCATATTTGACGATTTTAACTTCAAATCATAGAACGAGGTTTCGTGTTATTTAGATCCAAGAAAAGACATATGACATAGTTGTTTCTAATACAAATGATAAAAACCAATGTGTTTTCATTAGAATTAACTAAAATGTTCTTGATTTTCCGTTTATATTACGGATGGAAGATGTACAAGTAAAACCGCTCTACTCCGGCTGAAACGTCGATATATGCAATAAAAACAGAACTTCTCCCCTTTTCAATAACTTACTCAGTATTTTAACGAGAAACAAATAGTTGATTGAAAATGAAGTATTTAAGGTTATTATCTAATCAATTATGTGTTTGCATCGTTTTTATCGTATATATAATGAATTAATACCCATAAACTGAAAATTCACAAAAAAGTAGAAAAACGGCAAAATATTGCCTAATTCGATGATATTTTGTTTAAATCACATAAAGGAAAAGGAGATGATACACTTCAAAATATTGCAAAATTCGATGATTTTTCGTACGAAACAAAATGCAAGAAAACTTGCTTAAAATGCAATATTATGCGACATTCTGAGATTTGAAGGACAAATCACATATCGTGATACTACATGAAATAGTATCGAAATATTGGTAAAAATGAATATATTTACGTAATATCAAACTACATGAAAAACGTGAAAAAAGTCACTATTTTACCATATTTGAGGATTTTAACTTCAAATCATAGAGCGAGGTTTCGTGTTATTTAGATACAAGAAAAGACATATGACATAGTTGTTTCCAATACAAACGATAAAAATCAATGTGTTTTCTTTAGAATTAACTAAAATGTTCCTGATTTTCCGTTTATATTACCGATGGAAGATGTACACGTAAACCGCTCTATTCCGGCTGAAACGTCGATATATGCAATAAAAACAGAACTTCTCCCCTTTTCAATATCTTACTCAGTATTTTAACGAGAAACAAATAGTTGATTGAAAATGAAGTATTTAAGGTCAAACAAATAATTGATCTAATCAATTATTTGTTTGCATCATTTTTATCGTATATATAATGAATTAATACCCATAAACTGAAAATTCACAAAAACGTGGATAAACGGAAAATATTGCCTAATTCGATGATATTTTGTTTAAATCACATTAAGGAAAAGGGGATGATAAACGTCAAAATATTGCTATATTCGATGATTTTTCGTACGAAACAAAATGCAAGAAAACTTGCTTAAAATGCAATATTATGCGAAATTCTGAGATTTGAAGGCCAAATCACATATCGTGATACTACATGAAATAGTATCGAAATATTGGTAAAAATGAATATATTTAAGTAATATCGAACTACATGAAAAACGTGAAAAGTCACTTTTTAACCATATTTGAGGATTTTAACTTCAAATCATAGAGCGAGGTTTCGTGTTATTTAGATCCAAGAAAAGACATATGACATAGTTGTTTCCAATACAAATGATAAAACATTTCAATTAGAATTAACTAAAATGTTCTTGATTTTCCGTTTATATTACCGATGGAAGATGTACAAGTAAAACCGCTCTAATCCGGCTGAAACGTCGATATATGCAATAAAATCCGAATTTCTATCCTTTTCAATATCCTACTCAGTATTTTAACGAGAAACAAATGGTTGATTGAAAATGAAGTATCTAAGGGTAATTTCTAATCAATTATGTGTTTGCATGATTTTTTTCGTATATTTAAGGAATTATTAACATTAAACTGAAAATTCACAAAAACGTGGAAAAACGGCAAAATATTGCCTAATTCGAGGATATTTTGTCTAAATCACATAAAGGAAAAGGGGATGATAAACGTCAAAATATTGCTATATTCGATGATTTTTCGTACGAAACAAAATGCAAGAAAACTTGCTTAAAATGCAATATTATGCGACATTATGAGATTTGAAGGCCAAATCACATATCGTGATACTACATTAAATAGTATCGAAATATTGGTAAAAATGAATATATTTACATAATATCAAACTACATGAAAAACGTGAAAAAAGTCACTATTGTACATTATTTGAGGATTTTAACTTCAAATCATAGAGCGAGGTTTCGTATTATTTAGATCCAAGAAAAGACATATGACATAGTTGTTTCCAATACAAATGATAAAAACCAATGTGTTTTCATTAGAATTAACAAAAATGTTCTTGATTTTCCGTTTATATTACGGATGGAAGATGTACAAGTAAAACCGCTCTACTCCGGCTGAAACGTCGATATATGCAATAAAAGCCGAACTTCTCCCCTTTTCAATATCCTACTCAGTATTTTAACGAGAAACAAATAGTTGATTGAAAATGAAGTATTTAAGGTTAATTTCTAATCAATTATGTGTTTGCATCATTTTTATCGTATATTTAATTAATTATTAACATTAAACTGAAAATTCACAAAAACGTGGAAAAACGGCAACATATTGCCTAATTCGATGATATTTTGTTTTAATCACATAAACGAAAAGGAGATGATACACGTCAAAATATTGCAAAATTCGATGATTTTTCGTACGAAACAAAATGCAAGAAAACTTGCTTAAAATGCAATATTTTGCGACATTCTGAGATTTGAAGGCCAAGTCACATATCGTGATACTACATGAAATAGTATCGAAATATTGGTAAAAATTAATATATTTACGTAATATCAAACTACATGAAAAACGTGAAAAAGTCACTATTTTACCATATTTGAGGATTTTAACTTCAAATCATAGAGCGAGGTTTCGTGTTATTTAGATCCAAGAAAAGACATATGACAATGTTGTTTAAAGAACAAACGAAAAAAATAAATGTGTTTTCATTAGAATTAACTAAAATGTTCCTGATTTTTGGTTTATATTGCCAATGGAAGATGTACACGAAAACCGCTCTATTCCGGCTGAAACGTCGATATATGCAATAAAAACAGAACTTCTCCCCTTTTCAATATCTGACTCAGTATTTTACCGAGAAACAAATAATTGATTGAAAATGAAGTATTTAAGGTTATTATCTAATCAATTATGTGTTTGCATCATTTTTATCGTATATATAATGAATTAATACCCATAAACTGAAAATTCACAAAAACTTGGAAAAACAGAAAATATTGCCTTATTCGATGATATTTTGTTTTAATCACATAAACGAAAAGGAGATGATACACGTCAAAATATTGCAAAATTCGATGATTTTTCGCACGAAACAAAATGCAAGAAAACTTGCTTAAAATGCAATATTATGCGACATTCTGAGATTTGAAGGCCAAATCACATATCGTGATACTACATGAAATAGTATCGAAATATTGGTAAAAATGAATATATTTACGTAATATCAAACTACATGAAAAATGTGAAAAAAGTCACTATTTTACCATATTTGAGGATTTTAACTTCAAATCATAGAGCGAGGTTTCGAGTTATTTAGATCCAAGAAAAGACATATGACAAAGTTGTTTCTAGTACAAATGATAAAAACCAATGTGTTTTCATTAGAATTAACAAAAATGTTCTTGATTTTCCGTTTATATTACGGATGGAAGATGTACAAGTATAATCGCTCTACTCCGGCTGAAACGTCGATATATGCAATAAAAACAGAACTTCTCCCCTTTTCAATAACTTACTCAGTATTTTAACGAGAAACAAATAGTTGATTGAAAATGAAGTATTTAAGGTTATTATCTAATCAATTATGTGTTTGCATCGTTTTTATCGTATATATAATTAATTAATACCCATAAACTGAAAATTCACAAAAAAGTAGAAAAACGGCAAAATATTGCCTAATTCGATGATATTTTGTTTATATCACATAGAGGAAAAATGGATGATAAACGTCAAAATATTGCTAAATTCGATGATTTTTCGTACGAAACAAAATGCAAGAAAACTTGCTTAAAATGCAACTTTATGCGAAATTCTGAGATTTAAAGGCCAAATCACATATCGTGATACTACATGAAATAGTATCGAAATATTGGTAAAAATGAATATATTTACATAATATCAAACTACATGAAAAACGTGAGAATTCACTATTTTACATTATTTGAGGATTTTAACTTCAAATCATAGATCGAGGTTTCGTATTATTTAGATCCAAGAAAAGACATATGACAATGTTGTTTAAAATACAAATGATAAAACCAATGTGTTTTCATTAGAATTAACTAAAATGTTCTTGATTTTCCGTTTATATTACCGATGGAAGATGTACAAGTAAAACCGCTCTAATCCGGCTGAAACGTCGATATATGCAATAAAAACCGAACTTCTCTCCTTTTCAATATCCTACTCAGTATTTTAACGAGAAACAAATGGTTGATTGAAAATGAAGTATTTAATGTAAATTTCTAACCAATTATGTATTTGCATGATTTTTATCGTATATTTAAGGAATTATTAACATCAAACTGAAAATTCACAAAAACGTGGAAAAACGGCAAATATTGCCTAATTCGAGGATATTTTGTCTAAATCACATAAAGAAAAAGGGGATGATAAACGTCAAAATATTGCTATATGCGATGATTTTTCGTACGAAACAAAATGCAAGAAAACTTGCTTAAAATACAATATTATGCGAAATAATGAGATTTGAAGGCCAAATCACATATCGTGATACTACATTAAATAGTGTCGAAATATTTGTAAAAATGAATATATTTACGTAATATCAAACTACATGAAAAACGTGAAAAAAGTCACTATTTTACCATATTTGAGGATTTTAACTTCAAATCATAGAGCGAGGTTTCGTATTATTTAGATCCAAGAAAAGACATAAGACAATGTTGTTTCCAATACAAATGATAAAAATCAATGTGTTTTCATTAGAATTAACTAAAATGTTCCTGATTTTCCGTTTATATTACCGATGGAGATGTACACGAAAACCGCTCTATTCCGGCTGAAACGTCGATATATGCAATGAAAACAGAACTTCTCCCCTTTTCAATATCTTACTCAGTATTTTAACGAGAAACAAATAGATCATTGAAAATGAAGTATTTAAGGTTATTATCTAATCAATTATGTGTTTGCATAATTTTTATCGTATATATAATGAATTAATAACAATAAACTGAAAATTCACAAAAACGTGGAAAAACGGCAAAATATTGCCTAATTCGATGATATTTTGTTCAAATCCCATAGAGGAAAAGGGGATGATAAACGTCAAAATATTGCAAAATTCGATGATTTTTCGCACGAAACAAAATGCAAGAAAACTTGCTTAAAATGCAATATTATGCGACATTCTGAGATTTGAAGGCCAAATCACATATCGTGATACTACATGAAATAGTATCGAAATATTGGTAAAAATGAATATATTTACGTAATATCAAACTACATGAAAAACGTGAAAAAGTCACTATTTTACCATATATGAGGATTTTAACTTCAAATCATAGAGCGAGGTTTCGTGTTATTTAGATCCAAGAAAAGACATATGACATAGTTGTTTCCAATACAAATGATAAAAACCAATGTGTTTTCATTAGAATTAAAAAAATGTTCTTGATTTTCCGTTTATATTACCGATGGAAGATGTACAAGTAAAACCGCTCTACTCCGGCTGAAACGTCGATATATGCAATAAAAACCGAACTTCTCCCCTTTACTCAGTATTTTAACGAGAAACAAATGGTTGATTGAAAATGAAGTATTTAAGGTTAATTTCTAATCAATTATGTGTTTGCATCATTTTTATCGTATATTTAATTAATTAATAACATTAAACTGAAAATTCACAAAAACGTGGAAAAATGGCAAAATATTGCCTATTCGATGATATTTTGTTTTAATCACATAAACGAAAAGGAGATGATACACGTCAAAATATTGCAAAATTCGATGATTTTTCGCACGAAACAAAATGCAAGAAAACTTGCTTAAAATGCAATATTATGCGACATTCTGAGATTTGAAGGCCAAATCACATATCGTCATACTACATGAAATAGTATCGAAATATTGGTAAAAATGAATATACTTACGTAATATCAAACTACATGAAAAACGTGAAAAAAGTCACTATTTTACCATATTTGAGGATTTTAACTTCAAATCATAGAGCGAGGTTTCGTGTTATTTAGATCCAAGAAAAGACATATGACATAGTTGTTTCCAATACAAATGATAAAATTTTAAAAGATAAAACCAATGTGTTTTCATTAGAATTAACAAAAATGTTCTTGATTTTCCGTTTATATTACCGATGGAAGATATACAAGTAAAACCGCTCTACTCCGGCTGAAACGTCGATATATGCAATAAAAATCGAACTTCTCCCCCTTTTCAATATCCTACTCAGTATTTTAACGAGAAACAAATGGTTGATTGAAAATGAAGTATTTAAGGTGTAATTTATAATCAATTATTTGTTTACATCATTTTTATCGTATATGTAATGAATTAATAACATTAAACTGAAAATTCACAAAAACGTGGAAAAACGGCAACATATTGCCTAATTCGATGATATTTTGTTTAAATCACATAAAGGAAATAGAGATGATACACGTCAAAATATTGCAAAATTCGATGAAAACAAACTACATGAAAAACGTGAAAAAAGTCACTATTTTACCATATATGAGGATTTTAACTTCAAATCATAGAGCGAGGTTTCGTGTTATTTAGATCCAAGAAAAGACATATGGCAGTTGTTTCCAATACAAATGATAAAAATCAATGTGTTTTCATTAGAATTAACAAAAATGTTCTTGATTTTCCGTTTACATTACCGATGGAAGATGTACAAGTAAAACCGCTCTATTCCAGCTGAAACGTCGATATATGCAATAAAAACCGAACTTCTCCCCTTTTCAATATCCTACTCAGTATTTTAACGAGAAACAAATGGTTGATTGAACATCAAGTATTTAAGGGTAATTTATAATCAATTATTTGTTTGCATCATTTTTATCGTATATTTAATGAATTAATAACATTAAACTGAAAATTCACAAAAACGTAGAAAAACGGCAACATATTGCCTAAATCGATGATATTTTGTTTAAATCACATAAAGGAAATAGAGATGATACACGTCAAAATATTGCAAAATTCGATGATTTTTCGTACGAAACAAAATGCAAGAAAATTTGCTTAAAATGCAATATTATGCGAAATTCTGAGATTTGAAGGCCAAACCACATATCGTGATACAACATGAAATAGAATCGAAATATTGGTAAAAATGAACATATTTACGTAATATATTCATGAAATATACATGAAAACATGAAAACATGCATGAAAAACGTGAAAAAAGTCACTTTTTTACCATATTTGAGGATTTTAACTTCAAATCATAGAGCAAGGTTTCGTGTTATTTAGATCCAAGAAAAGACATATGACAATGTTGTTTAAAAAACAAACGATAAAAATAAATGTGTTTTCATTAGAATTAACTAAAATGTTCCTGATTTTCGGTTTATATTACCGATGGAAGATGTACACGAAAATCGCTCTATTCTGTCTGAAACGTCGATATATGCAATAAAAACAGAACTTCTCCCCTTTTCAATATCTTACTCAGTATTTTAACGAGAAACAAATAGTTGATTGAAAATGAAGTATTTAAGGTTTTTATCTAATCAATTATGTGTTTGCATTATTTTTATCGTATATATAATGAATTAATACCCATAAACTGAAAATTCACAAAAACGTTGAAAAACGGAAAATATTGCCTAATTCGATGATATTTTGTTTAAATCACATTAAGGAAAAGAGGATGATAAACGTCAAAATATTGCTAAATTCGATGATTTTTCGTACGAAACAAAATGCAAGAAAACTTGCTTAATATGCAATATTATGCGAAATTCTGAGATTTGAAGGCCAAATCACATATCGTGATACTACATGAAATAGTATCGAAATATTGGTAAAAATTAATATATTTACATAATATCAAACTACATGAAAAACGTGAAGAAAGTCACTATTTTACCATATTTGAGGATTTTAACTGCAAATCATAGAGCGAGGTTTCGTATTATTTAGATCCAAGAAAAGACATATGACAATGTTGTTTCAAATACAAATGATAAATCCAATGTGTTTTCATTAGAATTAACTAAAATGTTCTTGATTTTCTGTTTATATTACCGATGGAAGATGTACAAGTAAAACCGCTCTAATCCGGCTGAAACGTCGATATATGCAATAAAAACCGAACTTCTCTCCTTTTCAATATCCTACTCAGTATTTTAACGAGAAACAAATGGTTGATTGAAAATGAAGTATTTAAGGTTAATTTCTAATCAATTATGTGTTTGCATCATTTTTGTCGTATATATAATGAATTAATACCCATAGACTGAAAATTAACAAAAACGTGGAAAAACGGCAAAATATTGCCTAATTCGTGGATATTTTGTTTAAATCACATAAAGGAAAAGGAGATTATACACGTCAAAATATTGCAAAATTCGATGATTTTTCGTACGAAACAAAATGCAAGAAAACTTGCTTAAAATGCAATATTATGCGACATTCTGAGATTTGAAGGCCAAATCACATATCGTGATACTACATGAAATAGTATCGAAATATTGGTAAAAATGAATATATTTACGTAATATCAAACTACATGAAAAACGTGAAAAAGTCACTATTTTACCATATATGAGGATTTTAACTTCAAATCATAGAGCGAGGTTTCGTGTTATTTAGATCCAAGAAAAGACATATGACATAGTTGTTTCCAATACAAATGATAAAAACCAATGTGTTTTCATTAGAATTAAAAAAATGTTCTTGATTTTCCGTTTATATTACCGATGGAAGATGTACAAGTAAAACCGCTCTACTCCGGCTGAAACGTCGATATATGCAATAAAAACCGAACTTCTCCCCTTTACTCAGTATTTTAACGAGAAACAAATGGTTGATTGAAAATGAAGTATTTAAGGTTAATTTCTAATCAATTATGTGTTTGCATCATTTTTATCGTATATTTAATTAATTAATAACATTAAACTGAAAATTCACAAAAACGTGGAAAAATGGCAAAATATTGCCTATTCGATGATATTTTGTTTTAATCACATAAACGAAAAGGAGATGATACACGTCAAAATATTGCAAAATTCGATGATTTTTCGCACGAAACAAAATGCAAGAAAACTTGCTTAAAATGCAATATTATGCGACATTCTGAGATTTGAAGGCCAAATCACATATCGTCATACTACATGAAATAGTATCGAAATATTGGTAAAAATGAATATACTTACGTAATATCAAACTACATGAAAAACGTGAAAAAAGTCACTATTTTACCATATTTGAGGATTTTAACTTCAAATCATAGAGCGAGGTTTCGTGTTATTTAGATCCAAGAAAAGACATATGACATAGTTGTTTCCAATACAAATGATAAAATTTTAAAAGATAAAACCAATGTGTTTTCATTAGAATTAACAAAAATGTTCTTGATTTTCCGTTTATATTACCGATGGAAGATATACAAGTAAAACCGCTCTACTCCGGCTGAAACGTCGATATATGCAATAAAAATCGAACTTCTCCCCCTTTTCAATATCCTACTCAGTATTTTAACGAGAAACAAATGGTTGATTGAAAATGAAGTATTTAAGGTGTAATTTATAATCAATTATTTGTTTACATCATTTTTATCGTATATGTAATGAATTAATAACATTAAACTGAAAATTCACAAAAACGTGGAAAAACGGCAACATATTGCCTAATTCGATGATATTTTGTTTAAATCACATAAAGGAAATAGAGATGATACACGTCAAAATATTGCAAAATTCGATGAAAACAAACTACATGAAAAACGTGAAAAAAGTCACTATTTTACCATATATGAGGATTTTAACTTCAAATCATAGAGCGAGGTTTCGTGTTATTTAGATCCAAGAAAAGACATATGGCAGTTGTTTCCAATACAAATGATAAAAATCAATGTGTTTTCATTAGAATTAACAAAAATGTTCTTGATTTTCCGTTTACATTACCGATGGAAGATGTACAAGTAAAACCGCTCTATTCCAGCTGAAACGTCGATATATGCAATAAAAACCGAACTTCTCCCCTTTTCAATATCCTACTCAGTATTTTAACGAGAAACAAATGGTTGATTGAACATCAAGTATTTAAGGGTAATTTATAATCAATTATTTGTTTGCATCATTTTTATCGTATATTTAATGAATTAATAACATTAAACTGAAAATTCACAAAAACGTAGAAAAACGGCAACATATTGCCTAAATCGATGATATTTTGTTTAAATCACATAAAGGAAATAGAGATGATACACGTCAAAATATTGCAAAATTCGATGATTTTTCGTACGAAACAAAATGCAAGAAAATTTGCTTAAAATGCAATATTATGCGAAATTCTGAGATTTGAAGGCCAAACCACATATCGTGATACAACATGAAATAGAATCGAAATATTGGTAAAAATGAACATATTTACGTAATATATTCATGAAATATACATGAAAACATGAAAACATGCATGAAAAACGTGAAAAAAGTCACTTTTTTACCATATTTGAGGATTTTAACTTCAAATCATAGAGCAAGGTTTCGTGTTATTTAGATCCAAGAAAAGACATATGACAATGTTGTTTAAAAAACAAACGATAAAAATAAATGTGTTTTCATTAGAATTAACTAAAATGTTCCTGATTTTCGGTTTATATTACCGATGGAAGATGTACACGAAAATCGCTCTATTCTGTCTGAAACGTCGATATATGCAATAAAAACAGAACTTCTCCCCTTTTCAATATCTTACTCAGTATTTTAACGAGAAACAAATAGTTGATTGAAAATGAAGTATTTAAGGTTTTTATCTAATCAATTATGTGTTTGCATTATTTTTATCGTATATATAATGAATTAATACCCATAAACTGAAAATTCACAAAAACGTTGAAAACGGAAAATATTGCCTAATTCGATGATATTTTGTTTAAATCACATTAAGGAAAAGAGGATGATAAACGTCAAAATATTGCTAAATTCGATGATTTTTCGTACGAAACAAAATGCAAGAAAACTTGCTTAATATGCAATATTATGCGAAATTCTGAGATTTGAAGGCCAAATCACATATCGTGATACTACATGAAATAGTATCGAAATATTGGTAAAAATTAATATATTTACATAATATCAAACTACATGAAAAACGTGAAGAAAGTCACTATTTTACCATATTTGAGGATTTTAACTGCAAATCATAGAGCGAGGTTTCGTATTATTTAGATCCAAGAAAAGACATATGACAATGTTGTTTCAAATACAAATGATAAATCCAATGTGTTTTCATTAGAATTAACTAAAATGTTCTTGATTTTCTGTTTATATTACCGATGGAAGATGTACAAGTAAAACCGCTCTAATCCGGCTGAAACGTCGATATATGCAATAAAAACCGAACTTCTCTCCTTTTCAATATCCTACTCAGTATTTTAACGAGAAACAAATGGTTGATTGAAAATGAAGTATTTAAGGTTAATTTCTAATCAATTATGTGTTTGCATCATTTTTGTCGTATATATAATGAATTAATACCCATAGACTGAAAATTAACAAAAACGTGGAAAAACGGCAAAATATTGCCTAATTCGTGGATATTTTGTTTAAATCACATAAAGGAAAAGGAGATTATACACGTCAAAATATTGCAAAATTCGATGATTTTTCGTACGAAACAAAATGGAAGAAAACTTGTTTAAAATGCAATATTATGCGAAATTCTGAAATTTGAAGGCCAAATCACATATCGTGATACTACATGAAATAGTATCGAAATATTGGTAAAAATGAATATATTTACGTAATATCAAACTACATGAAAAACGTGAAAAAAGTCACTATTTTACCATATATGAGGATTTTAACTTCAAATCATAGAGCGAGGTTTCGTGGTATTTAGATCCAAGAAAAGACATATGACATAGTTGTTTCCAATACAAATAATAAAAACCAATATGTTTTCATTAGAATTAACAAAAGTGTTCTTGATTTTCCGTTTATATTACCGATGGAAGATGTACAAGTAAAACCGCTCTACTCCGGCTGAAACGTCGATATATGCAATAAAAAGCGAACTTCTCCCCTTTTCAATATCCTACTCAGTATTTTAACGAGAAACAAATGGTTGATTGAAAATGAAGTATTTAAGGTTAATTTCTAATCAATTATGTGTTTGCATCATTTTTATCGTATATATAATTAATTAATAACATTAAACTGATATTCACAAAAACGTGGAAAAACGGCAAAATATTGCCTTATTCGATGATATTTTGTTTTAATCACATAAACGAAAAGGAGATGATACACGTCAAAATATTGCAAAATTCGATGATTTTTCGCACGAAACAAAATGCAAGAAAACTTGCTTAAAATGCAATATTATGCGACATTCTGAGATTTGAAGGCCAAATCACATATCGTGATACTACATGAAATAGTATCGAAATATTGGTAAAAATGAATATATTTACGTAATATCAAACTACATGAAAAACGTTAAAAAGTCACTATTTTACCATATATGAGGATTTTAACTTCAAATCATAGAGCGAGGTTTCGTGTTATTTAGATCCAAGAAAAGACATATGACATAGTTGTTTCCAATACAAATGATAAAAACCAATGTGTTTTCATTAGAATTAAAAAAATGTTCTTGATTTTCCGTTTATATTACCGATGGAAGATGTACAAGTAAAACCGCTCTACTCCGGCTGAAACGTCGATATATGCAATAAAAACCGAACTTCTCCCCTTTACTCAGTATTTTAACGAGAAACAAATGGTTGATTGAAAATGAAGTATTTAAGGTTAATTTCTAATCAATTATGTGTTTGCATCATTTTTATCGTATATTTAATTAATTAATAACATTAAACTGAAAATTCACAAAAACGTGGAAAAATGGCAAAATATTGCCTATTCGATGATATTTTGTTTTAATCACATAAACGAAAAGGAGATGATACACGTCAAAATATTGCAAAATTCGATGATTTTTCGCACGAAACAAAATGCAAGAAAACTTGCTTAAAATGCAATATTATGCGACATTCTGAGATTTGAAGGCCAAATCACATATCGTCATACTACATGAAATAGTATCGAAATATTGGTAAAAATGAATATACTTACGTAATATCAAACTACATGAAAAACGTGAAAAAAGTCACTATTTTACCATATTTGAGGATTTTAACTTCAAATCATAGAGCGAGGTTTCGTGTTATTTAGATCCAAGAAAAGACATATGACATAGTTGTTTCCAATACAAATGATAAAATTTTAAAAGATAAAACCAATGTGTTTTCATTAGAATTAACAAAAATGTTCTTGATTTTCCGTTTATATTACCGATGGAAGATATACAAGTAAAACCGCTCTACTCCGGCTGAAACGTCGATATATGCAATAAAAATCGAACTTCTCCCCCTTTTCAATATCCTACTCAGTATTTTAACGAGAAACAAATGGTTGATTGAAAATGAAGTATTTAACGTGTAATTTATAATCAATTATTTGTTTACATCATTTTTATCGTATATGTAATGAATTAATAACATTAAACTGAAAATTCACAAAAACGTGGAAAAACGGCAACATATTGCCTAATTCGATGATATTTTGTTTAAATCACATAAAGGAAATAGAGATGATACACGTCAAAATATTGCAAAATTCGATGAAAACAAACTACATGAAAAACGTGAAAAAAGTCACTATTTTACCATATATGAGGATTTTAACTTCAAATCATAGAGCGAGGTTTCGTGTTATTTAGATCCAAGAAAAGACATATGGCAGTTGTTTCCAATACAAATGATAAAAATCAATGTGTTTTCATTAGAATTAACAAAAATGTTCTTGATTTTCCGTTTACATTACCGATGGAAGATGTACAAGTAAAACCACTCTATTCCAGCTGAAACGTCGATATATGCAATAAAAACCGAACTTCTCCCCTTTTCAATATCCTACTCAGTATTTTAACGAGAAACAAATGGTTGATTGAACATCAAGTATTTAATTGTAATTTATAATCAATTATTTGTTTGCATCATTTTTATCGTATATTTAATGAATTAATAACATTAAACTGAAATTTCACAAAAACGTAGAAAAACGGTAACATATTGCCTAAATCGATGATATTTTGTTTAAATCACATAAAGGAAATAGAGATGATACACGTCAAAATATTGCAAAATTCGATGATTTTTCGTACGAAACAAAATGCAAGAAAATTTGCTTAAAATGCAATATTATGCGAAATTCTGAGATTTGAAGGCCAAACCACATATCGTAATACAACATGAAATAGAATCGAAATATTGGTAAAAATGAACATATTTACGTAATATATTCATGAAATATACATGAAAACATGAAAACATGCATGAAAAACGTGAAAAAAGTCACTTTTTTACCATATTTGAGGATTTTAACTTCAAATCATAGAGCAAGGTTTCGTGTTATTTAGATCCAAGAAAAGACATATGACAATGTTGTTTAAAAAACAAACGATAAAAATAAATGTGTTTTCATTAGAATTAACTAAAATGTTCCTGATTTTCGGTTTATATTACCGATGGAAGATGTACACGAAAATCGCTCTATTCTGTCTGAAACGTCGATATATGCAATAAAAACAGAACTTCTCCCCTTTTCAATATCTTACTCAGTATTTTAACGAGAAACAAATAAGTTGATTGAAAATGAAGTATTTAAGGTTTTTATCTAATCAATTATGTGTTTGCATTATTTTTATCGTATATATAATGAATTAATACCCATAAACTGAAAATTCACAAAAACGTTGAAAAACGGAAAATATTGCCTAATTCGATGATATTTTGTTTAAATCACATTAAGGAAAAGAGGATGATAAACGTCAAAATATTGCTAAATTCGATGATTTTTCGTACGAAACAAAATGCAAGAAAACTTGCTTAATATGCAATATTATGCGAAATTCTGAGATTTGAAGGCCAAATCACATATCGTGATACTACATGAAATAGTATCGAAATATTGGTAAAAATTAATATATTTACATAATATCAAACTACATGAAAAACGTGAAGAAAGTCACTATTTTACCATATTTGAGGATTTTAACTGCAAATCATAGAGCGAGGTTTCGTATTATTTAGATCCAAGAAAAGACATATGACAATGTTGTTTCAAATACAAATGATAAATCCAATGTGTTTTCATTAGAATTAACTAAAATGTTCTTGATTTTCTGTTTATATTACCGATGGAAGATGTACAAGTAAAACCGCTCTAATCCGGCTGAAACGTCGATATATGCAATAAAAACCGAACTTCTCTCCTTTTCAATATCCTACTCAGTATTTTAACGAGAAACAAATGGTTGATTGAAAATGAAGTATTTAAGGTTAATTTCTAATCAATTATGTGTTTGCATCATTTTTGTCGTATATATAATGAATTAATACCCATAGACTGAAAATTAACAAAAACGTGGAAAAACGGCAAAATATTGCCTAATTCGTGGATATTTTGTTTAAATCACATAAAGGAAAAGGAGATTATACACGTCAAAATATTGCAAAATTCGATGATTTTTCGTACGAAACAAAATGGAAGAAAACTTGTTTAAAATGCAATATTATGCGAAATTCTGAAATTTGAAGGCCAAATCACATATCGTGATACTACATGAAATAGTATCGAAATATTGGTAAAAATGAATATATTTACGTAATATCAAACTACATGAAAAACGTGAAAAAAGTCACTATTTTACCATATATGAGGATTTTAACTTCAAATCATAGAGCGAGGTTTCGTGGTATTTAGATCCAAGAAAAGACATATGACATAGTTGTTTCCAATACAAATAATAAAAACCAATATGTTTTCATTAGAATTAACAAAAGTGTTCTTGATTTTCCGTTTATATTACCGATGGAAGATGTACAAGTAAAACCGCTCTACTCCGGCTGAAACGTCGATATATGCAATAAAAAGCGAACTTCTCCCCTTTTCAATATCCTACTCAATATTTTAACGAGAAACAAATGGTTGATTGAAAATGAAGTATTTAAGGTTAATTTCTAATCAATTATGTGTTTGCATCATTTTTATCGTATATATAATTAATTAATAACATTAAACTGATATTCACAAAAACGTGGAAAAACGGCAAAATATTGCCTTATTCGATGATATTTTGTTTTAATCACATAAACGAAAAGGAGATGATACACGTCAAAATATTGCAAAATTCGATGATTTTTCGCACGAAACAAAATGCAAGAAAACTTGCTTAAAATGCAATATTATGCGACATTCTGAGATTTGAAGGCCAAATCACATATCGTGATACTACATGAAATAGTATCGAAATATTGGTAAAAATGAATATATTTACGTAATATCAAACTACATGAAAAACGTGAAAAAGTCACTATTTTACCATATATGAGGATTTTAACTTCAAATCATAGAGCGAGGTTTCGTGTTATTTAGATCCAAGAAAAGACATATGACATAGTTGTTTCCAATACAAATGATAAAAACCAATGTGTTTTCATTAGAATTAACAAAAATGTTCTTGATTTTCCGTTTATATTACCGATGGAAGATGTACAAGTAAAACCGCTCTACTCCGGCTGAAACGTCGATATATGCAATAAAAACCGAACTTCTCCCCTTTACTCAGTATTTTAACGAGAAACAAATGGTTGATTGAAAATGAAGTATTTAAGGTTAATTTCTAATCAATTATGTGTTTGCATCATTTTTATCGTATATTTAATTAATTAATAACATTAAACTGAAAATTCACAAAAACGTGGAAAAATGGCAAAATATTGCCTATTCGATGATATTTTATTTTAATCATATAAACGAAAAGGAGATGATACACGTCAAAATATTGCAAAATTCGATGATTTTTCGCACGAAACAAAATGCAAGAAAACTTGCTTAAAATGCAATATTATGCGACATTCTGAGATTTGAAGGCCAAATCACATATCGTCATACTACATGAAATAGTATCGAAATATTGGTAAAAATGAATATACTTACGTAATATCAAACTACATGAAAAACGTGAAAAAAGTCACTATTTTACCATATTTGAGGATTTTAACTTCAAATCATAGAGCGAGGTTTCGTGTTATTTAGATCCAAGAAAAGACATATGACATAGTTGTTTCCAATACAAATGATAAAATTTTAAAAGATAAAACCAATGTGTTTTCATTAGAATTAACAAAAATGTTCTTGATTTTCCGTTTATATTACCGATGGAAGATATACAAGTAAAACCGCTCTACTCCGGCTGAAACGTCGATATATGCAATAAAAATCGAACTTCTCCCCCTTTTCAATATCCTACTCAGTATTTTAACGAGAAACAAATGGTTGATTGAAAATGAAGTATTTAAGGTGTAATTTATAATCAATTATTTGTTTACATCATTTTTATCGTATATGTAATGAATTAATAACATTAAACTGAAAATTCACAAAAACGTGGAAAAACGGCAACATATTGCCTAATTCGATGATATTTTGTTTAAATCACATAAAGGAAATAGAGATGATACACGTCAAAATATTGCAAAATTCGATGAAAACAAACTACATGAAAAACGTGAAAAAAGTCACTATTTTACCATATATGAGGATTTTAACTTCAAATCATAGAGCGAGGTTTCGTGTTATTTAGATCCAAGAAAAGACATATGACAGTTGTTTCCAATACAAATGATAAAAACCAATGTGTTTTCATTAGAATTAACAAAAATGTTCTTGATTTTCCGTTTACATTACCGATGGAAGATGTACAAGTAAAACCGTTCTATTCCAGCTGAAACGTCGATATATGCAATAAAAACCGAACTTCTCCCCTTTTCAATATCCTACTCAGTATTTTAACGAGAAACAAATGGTTGATTGAACATAAAGTATTTAAGGGTAATTTATAATCAATTATTTGTTTGCATCATTTTTATCGTATATTTAATGAATTAATAACATTAAACTGAAAATTCACAAAAACGTAGAAAAACGGCAACATATTGCCTAAATCGATGATATTTTGTTTAAATCACATAAAGGAAATAGAGATGATACACGTCAAAATATTGCAAAATTCGATGATTTTTCGTACGAAACAAAATGCAAGAAAATTTGCTTAAAATGCAATATTATGCGAAATTCTGAGATTTGAAGGCCAAACCACAAATCGTGATACAACATGAAATAGAATCGAAATATTGGTAAAAATGAACATATTTACGTAATATATTCATGAAATATACATGAAAACATGAAAACATGCATGAAAAACGTGAAAAAAGTCACTTTTTTACCATATTTGAGGATTTTAACTTCAAATCATAGAGCAAGGTTTCGTGTTATTTAGATCCAAGAAAAGACATATGACAATGTTGTTTAAAAAACAAACGATAAAATTAATGTGTTTTCATTAGAATTAACTAAAATGTTCCTGATTTTCGGTTTATATTACCGATGGAAGATGTACACGAAAATCGCTCTATTCTGTCTGAAACGTCGATATATGCAATAAAAACAGAACTTCTCCCCTTTTCAATATCTTACTCAGTATTTTAACGAGAAACAAATAGTTGATTGAAAATGAAGTATTTAAGGTTTTTATCTAATCAATTATGTGTTTGCATTATTTTTATCGTATATATAATGAATTAATACCCATAAACTGAAAATTCACAAAAACGTTGAAAAACGGAAAATATTGCCTAATTCGATGATATTTTGTTTAAATCACATTAAGGAAAAGGGGATGATAAACGTCAAAATATTGCTAAATTCGATGATTTTTCGTACGAAACAAAATGCAAGAAAACTTGCTTAATATGCAATATTATGCGAAATTCTGAGATTTGAAGGCCAAATCACATATCGTGATACTACATGAAATAGTATCGAAATATTGGTAAAAATTAATATATTTACATAATATCAAACTACATGAAAAACGTGAAGAAAGTCACTATTTTACCATATTTGAGGATTTTAACTGCAAATCATAGAGCGAGGTTTCGTATTATTTAGATCCAAGAAAAGACATATGACAATGTTGTTTCAAATACAAATGATAAATCCAATGTGTTTTCATTAGAATTAACTAAAATGTTCTTGATTTTCTGTTTATATTACCGATGGAAGATGTACAAGTAAAACCGCTCTAATCCGGCTGAAACGTCGATATATGCAATAAAAACCGAACTTCTCTCCTTTTCAATATCCTACTCAGTATTTTAACGAGAAACAAATGGTTGATTGAAAATGAAGTATTTAAGGTTAATTTCTAATCAATTATGTGTTTGCATCATTTTTGTCGTATATATAATGAATTAATACCCATAGACTGAAAATTAACAAAAACGTGGAAAAACGGCAAAATATTGCCTAATTCGTGGATATTTTGTTTAAATCACATAAAGGAAAAGGAGATTATACACGTCAAAATATTGCAAAATTCGATGATTTTTCGTACGAAACAAAATGGAAGAAAACTTGTTTAAAATGCAATATTATGCGAAATTCTGAAATTTGAAGGCCAAATCACATATCGTGATACTACATGAAATAGTATCGAAATATTGGTAAAAATGAATATATTTACGTAATATCAAACTACATGAAAAACGTGAAAAAAGTCACTATTTTACCATATATGAGGATTTTAACTTCAAATCATAGAGCGAGGTTTCGTGGTATTTAGATCCAAGAAAAGACATATGACATAGTTGTTTCCAATACAAATAATAAAAACCAATATGTTTTCATTAGAATTAACAAAAGTGTTCTTGATTTTCCGTTTATATTACCGATGGAAGATGTACAAGTAAAACCGCTCTACTCCGGCTGAAACGTCGATATATGCAATAAAAAGCGAACTTCTCCCCTTTTCAATATCCTACTCAGTATTTTAACGAGAAACAAATGGTTGATTGAAAATGAAGTATTTAAGGTTAATTTCTAATCAATTATGTGTTTGCATCATTTTTATCGTATATATAATTAATTAATAACATTAAACTGATATTCACAAAAACGTGGAAAAACGGCAAAATATTGCCTTATTCGATGATATTTTGTTATAATCACATAAACGAAAAGGAGATGATACACGTCAAAATATTGCAAAATTCGATGATTTTTCGCACGAAACAAAATGCAAGAAAACTTGCTTAAAATGCAATATTATGCGACATTCTGAGATTTGAAGGCCAAATCACATATCGTGATACTACATGAAATAGTATCGAAATATTGGTAAAAATGAATATATTTACGTAATATCAAACTACATGAAAAACGTGAAAAAGTCACTATTTTACCATATATGAGGATTTTAACTTCAAATCATAGAGCGAGGTTTCGTGTTATTTAGATCCAAGAAAAGACATATGACATAGTTGTTTCCAATACAAATGATAAAAACCAATGTGTTTTCATTAGAATTAACAAAAATGTTCTTGATTTTCCGTTTATATTACCGATGGAAGATGTACAAGTAAAACCGCTCTACTCCGGCTGAAACGTCGATATATGCAATAAAAACCGAACTTCTCCCCTTTACTCAGTATTTTAACGAGAAACAAATGGTTGATTGAAAATGAAGTATTTAAGGTTAATTTCTAATCAATTATGTGTTTGCATCATTTTTATCGTATATTTAATTAATTAATAACATTAAACTGAAAATTCACAAAAACGTGGAAAAATGGCAAAATATTGCCTATTCGATGATATTTTATTTTAATCATATAAACGAAAAGGAGATGATACACGTCAAAATATTGCAAAATTCGATGATTTTTCGCACGAAACAAAATGCAAGAAAACTTGCTTAAAATGCAATATTATGCGACATTCTGAGATTTGAAGGCCAAATCACATATCGTCATACTACATGAAATAGTATCGAAATATTGGTAAAAATGAATATACTTACGTAATATCAAACTACATGAAAAACGTGAAAAAAGTCACTATTTTACCATATTTGAGGATTTTAACTTCAAATCATAGAGCGAGGTTTCGTGTTATTTAGATCCAAGAAAAGACATATGACATAGTTGTTTCCAATACAAATGATAAAATTTTAAAAGATAAAACCAATGTGTTTTCATTAGAATTAACAAAAATGTTCTTGATTTTCCGTTTATATTACCGATGGAAGATATACAAGTAAAACCGCTCTACTCCGGCTGAAACGTCGATATATGCAATAAAAACCGAACTTCTCCCCTTTACTCAGTATTTTAACGAGAAACAAATGGTTGATTGAAAATGAAGTATTTAAGGTGTAATTTATAATCAATTATTTGTTTACATCATTTTTATCGTATATGTAATGAATTAATAACATTAAACTGAAAATTCACAAAAACGTGGAAAAACGGCAACATATTGCCTAATTCGATGATATTTTGTTTAAATCACATAAAGGAAATAGAGATGATACACGTCAAAATATTGCAAAATTCGATGAAAACAAACTACATGAAAAACGTGAAAAAAGTCACTATTTTACCATATATGAGGATTTTAACTTCAAATCATAGAGCGAGGTTTCGTGTTATTTAGATCCAAGAAAAGACATATGACAGTTGTTTCCAATACAAATGATAAAAACCAATGTGTTTTCATTAGAATTAACAAAAATGTTCTTGATTTTCCGTTTACATTACCGATGGAAGATGTACAAGTAAAACCGTTCTATTCCAGCTGAAACGTCGATATATGCAATAAAAACCGAACTTCTCCCCTTTTCAATATCCTACTCAGTATTTTAACGAGAAACAAATGGTTGATTGAACATAAAGTATTTAAGGGTAATTTATAATCAATTATTTGTTTGCATCATTTTTATCGTATATTTAATGAATTAATAACATTAAACTGAAAATTCACAAAAACGTAGAAAAACGGCAACATATTGCCTAAATCGATGATATTTTGTTTAAATCACATAAAGGAAATAGAGATGATACACGTCAAAATATTGCAAAATTCGATGATTTTTCGTACGAAACAAAATGCAAGAAAATTTGCTTAAAATGCAATATTATGCGAAATTCTGAGATTTGAAGGCCAAACCACAAATCGTGATACAACATGAAATAGAATCGAAATATTGGTAAAAATGAACATATTTACGTAATATATTTATGAAATATACATGAAAACATGAAAACATGCATGAAAAACGTGAAAAAAGTCACTTTTTTACCATATTTGAGGATTTTAACTTCAAATCATAGAGCAAGGTTTCGTGTTATTTAGATCCAAGAAAAGACATATGACAATGTTGTTTAAAAAACAAACGATAAAATTAATGTGTTTTCATTAGAATTAACTAAAATGTTCCTGATTTTCGGTTTATATTACCGATGGAAGATGTACACGAAAATCGCTCTATTCTGTCTGAAACGTCGATATATGCAATAAAAACAGAACTTCTCCCCTTTTCAATATCTTACTCAGTATTTTAACGAGAAACAAATAGTTGATTGAAAATGAAGTATTTAAGGATTTTATCTAATCAATTATGTGTTTGCATTATTTTTATCGTATATATAATGAATTAATACCCATAAACTGAAAATTCACAAAAACGTTGAAAAACGGAAAATATTGCCTAATTCGATGATATTTTGTTTAAATCACATTAAGGAAAAGGGGATGATAAACGTCAAAATATTGCTAAATTCGATGATTTTTCGTACGAAACAAAATGCAAGAAAACTTGCTTAATATGCAATATTATGCGAAATTCTGAGATTTGAAGGCCAAATCACATATCGTGATACTACATGAAATAGTATCGAAATATTGGTAAAAATTAATATATTTACATAATATCAAACTACATGAAAAACGTGAAGAAAGTCACTATTTTACCATATTTGAGGATTTTAACTGCAAATCATAGAGCGAGGTTTCGTATTATTTAGATCCAAGAAAAGACATATGACAATGTTGTTTCAAATACAAATGATAAATCCAATGTGTTTTCATTAGAATTAACTAAAATGTTCTTGATTTTCTGTTTATATTACCGATGGAAGATGTACAAGTAAAACCGCTCTAATCCGGCTGAAACGTCGATATATGCAATAAAAACCGAACTTCTCTCCTTTTCAATATCCTACTCAGTATTTTAACGAGAAACAAATGGTTGATTGAAAATGAAGTATTTAAGGTTAATTTCTAATCAATTATGTGTTTGCATCATTTTTGTCGTATATATAATGAATTAATACCCATAGACTGAAAATTAACAAAAACGTGGAAAAACGGCAAAATATTGCCTAATTCGTGGATATTTTGTTTAAATCACATAAAGGAAAAGGAGATTATACACGTCAAAATATTGCAAAATTCGATGATTTTTCGTACGAAACAAAATGGAAGAAAACTTGTTTAAAATGCAATATTATGCGAAATTCTGAAATTTGAAGGCCAAATCACATATCGTGATACTACATGAAATAGTATCGAAATATTGGTAAAAATGAATATATTTACGTAATATCAAACTACATGAAAAACGTGAAAAAAGTCACTATTTTACCATATATGAGGATTTTAACTTCAAATCATAGAGCGAGGTTTCGTGGTATTTAGATCCAAGAAAAGACATATGACAAAGTTGTTTCCAATACAAATAATAAAAACCAATATGTTTTCATTAGAATTAACAAAAGTGTTCTTGATTTTCCGTTTATATTACCGATGGAAGATGTACAAGTAAAACCGCTCTACTCCGGCTGAAACGTCGATATATGCAATAAAAAGCGAACTTCTCCCCTTTTCAATATCCTACTCAGTATTTTAACGAGAAACAAATGGTTGATTGAAAATGAAGTATTTAAGGTTAATTTCTAATCAATTATGTGTTTGCATCATTTTTATCGTATATATAATTAATTAATAACATTAAACTGATATTCACAAAAACGTGGAAAAACGGCAAAATATTGCCTTATTCGATGATATTTTGTTATAATCACATAAACGAAAAGGAGATGATACACGTCAAAATATTGCAAAATTCGATGATTTTTCGCACGAAACAAAATGCAAGAAAACTTGCATAAAATGCAATATTATGCGACATTCTGAGATTTGAAGGCCAAATCACATATCGTGATACTACATGAAATAGTATCGAAATATTGGTAAAAATGAATATATTTACGTAATATCAAACTACATGAAAAACGTGAAAAAGTCACTATTTTACCATATATGAGGATTTTAACTTCAAATCATAGAGCGAGGTTTCGTGTTATTTAGATCCAAGAAAAGACATATGACATAGTTGTTTCCAATACAAATGATAAAAACCAATGTGTTTTCATTAGAATTAACAAAAATGTTCTTGATTTTCCGTTTATATTACCGATGGAAGATGTACAAGTAAAACCGCTCTACTCCGGCTGAAACGTCGATATATGCAATAAAAACCGAACTTCTCCCCTTTACTCAGTATTTTAACGAGAAACAAATGGTTGATTGAAAATGAAGTATTTAAGGTTAATTTCTAATCAATTATGTGTTTGCATCATTTTTATCGTATATTTAATTAATTAATAACATTAAACTGAAAATTCACAAAAACGTGGAAAAATGGCAAAATATTGCCTATTCGATGATATTTTATTTTAATCATATAAACGAAAAGGAGATGATACACGTCAAAATATTGCAAAATTCGATGATTTTTCGCACGAAACAAAATGCAAGAAAACTTGCTTAAAATGCAATATTATGCGACATTCTGAGATTTGAAGGCCAAATCACATATCGTCATACTACATGAAATAGTATCGAAATATTGGTAAAAATGAATATACTTACGTAATATCAAACTACATGAAAAACGTGAAAAAAGTCACTATTTTACCATATTTGAGGATTTTAACTTCAAATCATAGAGCGAGGTTTCGTGTTATTTAGATCCAAGAAAAGACATATGACATAGTTGTTTCCAATACAAATGATAAAATTTTAAAAGATAAAACCAATGTGTTTTCATTAGAATTAACAAAAATGTTCTTGATTTTCCGTTTATATTACCGATGGAAGATATACAAGTAAAACCGCTCTACTCCGGCTGAAACGTCGATATATGCAATAAAAACCGAACTTCTCCCCTTTACTCAGTATTTTAACGAGAAACAAATGGTTGATTGAAAATGAAGTATTTAAGGTGTAATTTATAATCAATTATTTGTTTACATCATTTTTATCGTATATGTAATGAATTAATAACATTAAACTGAAAATTCACAAAAACGTGGAAAAACGGCAACATATTGCCTAATTCGATGATATTTTGTTTAAATCACATAAAGGAAATAGAGATGATACACGTCAAAATATTGCAAAATTCGATGAAAACAAACTACATGAAAAACGTGAAAAAAGTCACTATTTTACCATATATGAGGATTTTAACTTCAAATCATAGAGCGAGGTTTCGTGTTATTTAGATCCAAGAAAAGACATATGACAGTTGTTTCCAATACAAATGATAAAAACCAATGTGTTTTCATTAGAATTAACAAAAATGTTCTTGATTTTCCGTTTACATTACCGATGGAAGATGTACAAGTAAAACCGTTCTATTCCAGCTGAAACGTCGATATATGCAATAAAAACCGAACTTCTCCCCTTTTCAATATCCTACTCAGTATTTTAACGAGAAACAAATGGTTGATTGAACATAAAGTATTTAAGGGTAATTTATAATCAATTATTTGTTTGCATCATTTTTATCGTATATTTAATGAATTAATAACATTAAACTGAAAATTCACAAAAACGTAGAAAAACGGCAACATATTGCCTAAATCGATGATATTTTGTTTAAATCACATAAAGGAAATAGAGATGATACACGTCAAAATATTGCAAAATTCGATGATTTTTCGTACGAAACAAAATGCAAGAAAATTTGCTTAAAATGCAATATTATGCGAAATTCTGAGATTTGAAGGCCAAACCACATATCGTGATACAACATGAAATAGAATCGAAATATTGGTAAAAATGAACATATTTACGTAATATATTCATGAAATATACATGAAAACATGAAAACATGCATGAAAAACGTGAAAAAAGTCACTTTTTTACCATATTTGAGGATTTTAACTTCAAATCATAGAGCAAGGTTTCGTGTTATTTAGATCCAAGAAAAGACATATGACAATGTTGTTTAAAAAACAAACGATAAAAATAAATGTGTTTTCATTAGAATTAACTAAAATGTTCCTGATTTTCGGTTTATATTACCGATGGAAGATGTACACGAAAATCGCTCTATTCTGTCTGAAACGTCGATATATGCAATAAAAACAGAACTTCTCCCCTTTTCAATATCTTACTCAGTATTTTAACGAGAAACAAATAGTTGATTGAAAATGAAGTATTTAAGGTTTTTATCTAATCAATTATGTGTTTGCATTATTTTTATCGTATATATAATGAATTAATACCCATAAACTGAAAATTCACAAAAACGTTGAAAAACGGAAAATATTGCCTAATTCGATGATATTTTGTTTAAATCACATTAAGGAAAAGGGGATGATAAACGTCAAAATATTGCTAAATTCGATGATTTTTCGTACGAAACAAAATGCAAGAAAACTTGCTTAATATGCAATATTATGCGAAATTCTGAGATTTGAAGGCCAAATCACATATCGTGATACTACATGAAATAGTATCGAAATATTGGTAAAAATTAATATATTTACATAATATCAAACTACATGAAAAACGTGAAGAAAGTCACTATTTTACCATATTTGAGGATTTTAACTGCAAATCATAGAGCGAGGTTTCGTATTATTTAGATCCAAGAAAAGACATATGACAATGTTGTTTCAAATACAAATGATAAATCCAATGTGTTTTCATTAGAATTAACTAAAATGTTCTTGATTTTCTGTTTATATTACCGATGGAAGATGTACAAGTAAAACCGCTCTAATCCGGCTGAAACGTCGATATATGCAATAAAAACCGAACTTCTCTCCTTTTCAATATCCTACTCAGTATTTTAACGAGAAACAAATGGTTGATTGAAAATGAAGTATTTAAGGTTAATTTCTAATCAATTATGTGTTTGCATCATTTTTGTCGTATATATAATGAATTAATACCCATAGACTGAAAATTAACAAAAACGTGGAAAAACGGCAAAATATTGCCTAATTCGTGGATATTTTGTTTAAATCACATAAAGGAAAAGGAGATTATACACGTCAAAATATTGCAAAATTCGATGATTTTTCGTACGAAACAAAATGGAAGAAAACTTGTTTAAAATGCAATATTATGCGAAATTCTGAAAATTGAAGGCCAAATCACATATCGTGATACTACATGAAATAGTATCGAAATATTGGTAAAAATGAATATATTTACGTAATATCAAACTACATGAAAAACGTGAAAAAAGTCACTATTTTACCATATATGAGGATTTTAACTTCAAATCATAGAGCGAGGTTTCGTGGTATTTAGATCCAAGAAAAGACATATGACATAGTTGTTTCCAATACAAATAATAAAAACCAATATGTTTTCATTAGAATTAACAAAAGTGTTCTTGATTTTCCGTTTATATTACCGATGGAAGATGTACAAGTAAAACCGCTCTACTCCGGCTGAAACGTCGATATATGCAATAAAAAGCGAACTTCTCCCCTTTTCAATATCCTACTCAGTATTTTAACGAGAAACAAATGGTTGATTGAAAATGAAGTATTTAAGGTTAATTTCTAATCAATTATGTGTTTGCATCATTTTTATCGTATATATAATTAATTAATAACATTAAACTGATATTCACAAAAACGTGGAAAAACGGCAAAATATTGCCTTATTCGATGATATTTTGTTTTAATCACATAAACGAAAAGGAGATGATACACGTCAAAATATTGCAAAATTCGATGATTTTTCGCACGAAACAAAATGCAAGAAAACTTGCTTAAAATGCAATATTATGCGACATTCTGAGATTTGAAGGCCAAATCACATATCGTGATACTACATGAAATAGTATCGAAATATTGGTAAAAATGAATATATTTACGTAATATCAAACTACATGAAAAACGTGAAAAAGTCACTATTTTACCATATATGAGGATTTTAACTTCAAATCATAGAGCGAGGTTTCGTGTTATTTAGATCCAAGAAAAGACATATGACATAGTTGTTTCCAATACAAATGATAAAAACCAATGTGTTTTCATTAGAATTAACAAAAATGTTCTTGATTTTCCGTTTATATTACCGATGGAAGATGTACAAGTAAAACCGCTCTACTCCGGCTGAAACGTCGATATATGCAATAAAAACCGAACTTCTCCCCTTTACTCAGTATTTTAACGAGAAACAAATGGTTGATTGAAAATGAAGTATTTAAGGTTAATTTCTAATCAATTATGTGTTTGCATCATTTTTATCGTATATTTAATTAATTAATAACATTAAACTGAAAATTCACAAAAACGTGGAAAAATGGCAAAATATTGCCTATTCGATGATATTTTATTTTAATCATATAAACGAAAAGGAGATGATACACGTCAAAATATTGCAAAATTCGATGATTTTTCGCACGAAACAAAATGCAAGAAAACTTGCTTAAAATGCAATATTATGCGACATTCTGAGATTTGAAGGCCAAATCACATATCGTCATACTACATGAAATAGTATCGAAATATTGGTAAAAATGAATATACTTACGTAATATCAAACTACATGAAAAACGTGAAAAAAGTCACTATTTTACCATATTTGAGGATTTTAACTTCAAATCATAGAGCGAGGTTTCGTGTTATTTAGATCCAAGAAAAGACATATGACATAGTTGTTTCCAATACAAATGATAAAATTTTAAAAGATAAAACCAATGTGTTTTCATTAGAATTAACAAAAATGTTCTTGATTTTCCGTTTATATTACCGATGGAAGATATACAAGTAAAACCGCTCTACTCCGGCTGAAACGTCGATATATGCAATAAAAATCGAACTTCTCCCCCTTTTCAATATCCTACTCAGTATTTTAACGAGAAACAAATGGTTGATTGAAAATGAAGTATTTAAGGTGTAATTTATAATCAATTATTTGTTTACATCATTTTTATCGTATATGTAATGAATTAATAACATTAAACTGAAAATTCACAAAAACGTGGAAAAACGGCAACATATTGCCTAATTCGATGATATTTTGTTTAAATCACATAAAGGAAATAGAGATGATACACGTCAAAATATTGCAAAATTCGATGAAAACAAACTACATGAAAAACGTGAAAAAAGTCACTATTTTACCATATATGAGGATTTTAACTTCAAATCATAGAGCGAGGTTTCGTGTTATTTAGATCCAAGAAAAGACATATGACAGTTGTTTCCAATACAAATGATAAAAACCAATGTGTTTTCATTAGAATTAACAAAAATGTTCTTGATTTTCCGTTTACATTACCGATGGAAGATGTACAAGTAAAACCGTTCTATTCCAGCTGAAACGTCGATATATGCAATAAAAACCGAACTTCTCCCCTTTTCAATATCCTACTCAGTATTTTAACGAGAAACAAATGGTTGATTGAACATAAAGTATTTAAGGGTAATTTATAATCAATTATTTGTTTGCATCATTTTTATCGTATATTTAATGAATTAATAACATTAAACTGAAAATTCACAAAAACGTAGAAAAACGGCAACATATTGCCTAAATCGATGATATTTTGTTTAAATCACATAAAGGAAATAGAGATGATACACGTCAAAATATTGCAAAATTCGATGATTTTTCGTACGAAACAAAATGCAAGAAAATTTGCTTAAAATGCAATATTATGCGAAATTCTGAGATTTGAAGGCCAAACCACATATCGTGATACAACATGAAATAGAATCGAAATATTGGTAAAAATGAATATATTTACGTAATATATTCATGAAATATACATGAAAACATGAAAACATGCATGAAAAACGTGAAAAAAGTCACTTTTTAACCATATTTGAGGATTTTAACTTCAAATCATAGAGCAAGGTTTCGTGTTATTTAGATCCAAGAAAAGACATATGACAATGTTGTTTAAAAAACAAACGATAAAAATAAATGTGTTTTCATTAGAATTAACTAAAATGTTCCTGATTTTCGGTTTATATTACCGATGGAAGATGTACACGAAAACCGCTCTATTCTGTCTGAAACGTCGATATATGCAATAAAAACAGAACTTCTCCCCTTTTCAATATCTTACTCAGTATTTTAACGAGAAACAAATAGTTGATTGAAAATGAAGTATTTAAGGTTTTTATCTAATCAATTATGTGTTTGCATCATTTTTATCGTATATATAATGAATTAATACCCATAAACTGAAAATTCACAAAAACGTTGAAAAACGGAAAATATTGCCTAATTCGATGATATTTTGTTTAAATCACATTAAGGAAAAGGGGATGATAAACGTCAAAATATTGCTAAATTCGATGATTTTTCGTGCGAAACAAAATGCAAGAAAACTTGCTTAATATGCAATATTATGCGAAATTCTGAGATTTGAAGGCCAAATCACATATCGTGATACTACTTGAAATAGTATCGAAATATTGTTGAAAATTAATATATTTACATAATATCAAACTACATGAAAAACGTGAAGAAAGTCACTATTTTACCATATTTGAGGATTTTAACTGCAAATCATAGAGCGAGGTTTCGTATTATTTAGATCCAAGAAAAGACATATGACAATGTTGTTTCAAATACAAATGATAAAACCAATGTGTTTTCATTAGAATTAACTAAAATGTTCTTGATTTTCCGTTTATATTACCGATGGAAGAGGTACAAGTAAAACCGCTCTAATCCGGCTGAAACGTCGACATATGCAATAAAAACCGAACTTCTCTCCTTTTCAATATCCTACTCAGTATTTTAACGAGAAACAAATGGTTGATTGAAAATGAAGTATTTAAGGTTAATTTCTAATCAATTATGTGTTTGCATCATTTTTGTCGTATATATAACGAATTAATACCCATAGACTGAAAATTAACAAAAACGTGGAAAAACGGCAAAATATTGCCTAATTCGTGGATATTTTGTTTAAATCACATAAAGGAAAAGGAGATTATACACGTCAAAATATTGCAAAATTCGATGATTTTTCGTACGAAACAAAATGGAAGAAAACTTGTTTAAAATGCAATATTATGCGAAATTCTGAAATTTGAAGGCCAAATCACATATCGTGATACTACATGAAATAGTATCGAAATATTGGTAAAAATGAATATATTTACGTAATATCAAACTACATGAAAAACGTGAAAAAAGTCACTATTTTACCATATATGAGGATTTTAACTTCAAATCATAGAGCGAGGTTTCGTGGTATTTAGATCCAAGAAAAGACATATGACATAGTTGTTTCCAATACAAATAATAAAAACCAATATGTTTTCATTAGAATTAACAAAAATGTTCTTGATTTTCCGTTTATATTACCGATGGAAGATGTACAAGTAAAACCGCTCTACTCCGGCTGAAACGTCGATATATGCAATAAAAAGCGAACTTCTCCCCTTTTCAATATCCTACTCAGTATTTTAACGAGAAACAAATGGTTGATTGAAAATGAAGTATTTAAGGTTAATTTCTAATCAATTATGTGTTTGCATCATTTTTATCGTATATATAATTAATTAATAACATTAAACTGATATTCACAAAAACGTGGAAAAACGGCAAAATATTGCCTTATTCGATGATATTTTGTTTTAATCACATAAACGAAAAGGAGATGATACACGTCAAAATATTGCAAAATTCGATGATTTTTCGCACGAAACAAAATGCAAGAAAACTTGCTTAAAATGCAATATTATGCGACATTCTGAGATTTGAAGGCCAAATCACATATCGTGATACTACATGAAATAGTATCGAAATATTGGTAAAAATGAATATATTTACGTAATATCAAACTACATGAAAAACGTGAAAAGTCACTATTTTACCATATTTGATGATTTTAACTTCAAATCATAGAGCGAGGTTTCGTGTTATTTAGATCCAAGAAAAGACATATGACATAGTTGTTTCCAATACAAATAATAAAAACCAATATGTTTTCATTAGAATTAACAAAAATGTTCTTGATTTTCCGTTTATATTACCGATGGAAGATGTACAAGTAAAACCGCTCTACTCCGGCTGAAACGTCGATATATGCAATAAAAAGCGAACTTCTCCCCTTTTCAATATCCTACTCAGTATTTTAACGAGAAACAAATGGTTGATTGAAAATGAAGTATTTAAGGTTAATTTCTAATCAATTATGTGTTTGCATCATTTTTATCGTATATTTAATTAATTAATAACATTAAACTGATATTCACAAAAACGTGGAAAAACGGCAAAATATTGCCTTATTCGATGATATTTTGTTTTAATCACATAAACGAAAAGGAGATGATACACGTCAAAATATTGCAAAATTCGATGATTTTTCGCACGAAACAAAATGCAAGAAAACTTGCTTAAAATGCAATATTATGCGACATTCTGAGATTTGAAGGCCAAATCACATATCGTGATACTACATGAAATAGTATCGAAATATTGGTAAAAATGAATATATTTACGTAATATCAAACTACATGAAAAACGTGAAAAAGTCACTATTTTACCATATATGAGGATTTTAACTTCAAATCATAGAGCGAGGTTTCGTGTTATTTAGATCCAAGAAAAGACATATGACATAGTTGTTTCCAATACAAATGATAAAAACCAATGTGTTTTCATTAGAATTAACAAAAATGTTCTTGATTTTCCGTTTATATTACCGATGGAAGATGTACAAGTAAAACCGCTCTACTCCGGCTGAAACGTCGATATATGCAATAAAAACCGAACTTCTCCCCTTTACTCAGTATTTTAACGAGAAACAAATGGTTGATTGAAAATGAAGTATTTAAGGTTAATTTCTAATCAATTATGTGTTTGCATCATTTTTATCGTATATTTAATTAATTAATAACATTAAACTGAAAATTCACAAAAACGTGGAAAAATGGCAAAATATTGCCTATTCGATGATATTTTGTTTTAATAATATAAACGAAAAGGAGATGATACACGTCAAAATATTGCAAAATTCGATGATTTATCGCACGAAACAAAATGCAAGAAAACTTGCTTAAAATGCAATATTATGCGACATTCTGAGATTTGAAGGCCAAATCACATATCGTCATACTACATGAAATAGTATCGAAATATTGGTAAAAATGAATATACTTACGTAATATCAAACTACATGAAAAACGTGAAAAAAGTCACTATTTTACCATATTTGAGGATTTTAACTTCAAATCATAGAGCGAGGTTTCGTGTTATTTAGATCCAAGAAAAGACATATGACATAGTTGTTTCCAATACAAATGATAAAATTTTAAAAGATAAAACCAATGTGTTTTCATTAGAATTAACTAAAATGTTCTTGATTTTCCGTTTATATTACCGATGGAAGATATACAAGTAAAACCGCTCTACTCCGGCTGAAACGTCGATATATGCAATAAAAATCGAACTTCTCCCCCTTTTCAATATCCTACTCAGTATTTTAACGAGAAACAAATGGTTGATTGAAAATGAAGTATTTAAGGTGTAATTTATATTCAATTATTTGTTTACATCATTTTTATCGTATATGTAATGAATTAATAACATTAAACTGAAAATTCACAAAAACGTGGAAAAACGGCAACATATTGCCTAATTCGATGATATTTTGTTTAAATCACATAAAGGAAATAGAGATGATACACGTCAAAATATTGCAAAATTCGATGAAAACAAACTACATGAAAAACGTGAAAAAGTCACTATTTTACCATATATGAGGATTTTAACTTCAAATCATAGAGCGAGGTTTCGTGTTATTTAGATCCAAGAAAAGACATATGACAGTTGTTTCCAATACAAATGATAAAAACCAATGTGTTTTCATTAGAATTAACAAAAATGTTCTTGATTTTCCGTTTACATTACCGATGGAAGATGTACAAGTAAAACCGTTCTATTCCAGCTGAAACGTCGATATATGCAATAAAAACCGAACTTCTCCCCTTTTCAATATCCTACTCAGTATTTTAACGAGAAACAAATGGTTGATTGAACATCAAGTATTTAAGGGTAATTTATAATCAATTATTTGTTTGCATCATTTTTATCGTATATTTAATGAATTAATAACATTAAACTGAAAATTCACAAAAACGTAGAAAAACGGCAACATATTGCCTAAATCGATGATATTTTGTTTAAATCACATAAAGGAAATAGAGATGATACACGTCAAAATATTGCAAAATTCGATGATTTTTCGTACGAAACAAAATGCAAGAAAATTTGCTTAAAATGCAATATTATGCGAAATTCTGAGATTTGAAGGCCAAACCACATATCGTGATACAGCATGAAATAGAATCGAAATATTGGTAAAAATGAATATATTTACGTAATATATTCCTGAAATATACATGAAAACATGCATGAAAAACGTGAAAAAAGTCACTTTTTAACCATATTTGAGGATTTTAACTTCAAATCATAGAGCAAGGTTTCGTGTTATTTAGATCCAAGAAAAGACATATGACAATGTTGTTTAAAAAACAAACGATAAAAATAAATGTGTTTTCATTAGAATTAACTAAAATGTTCCTGATTTTCGGTTTATATTACCGATGGAAGATGTACACGAAAACCGCTCTATTCTGTCTGAAACGTCGATATATGCAATAAAAACAGAACTTCTCCCCTTTTCAATATCTTACTCAGTATTTTAACGAGAAACAAATAGTTGATTGAAAATGAAGTATTTAAGGTTTTTATCTAATCAATTATGTGTTTGCATCATTTTTATCGTATATATAATGAATTAATACCCATAAACTGAAAATTCACAAAAACGTTGAAAAACGGAAAATATTGCCTAATTCGATGATATTTTGTTTAAATCACATTAAGGAAAAGGGGATGATAAACGTCAAAATATTGCTAAATTCGATGATTTTTCGTGCGAAACAAAATGCAAGAAAACTTGCTTAATATGCAATATTATGCGAAATTCTGAGATTTGAAGGCCAAATCACATATCGTGATACTACATAAAATAGTATCGAAATATTGTTAAAAATTAATATATTTACATAATATCAAACTACATGAAAAACGTGAAGAAAGTCACTATTTTACCATATTTGAGGATTTTAACTGCAAATCATAGAGCGAGGTTTCGTATTATTTAGATCCAAGAAAAGACATATGACAATGTTGTTTCAAATACAAATGATAAAACCAATGTGTTTTCATTAGAATTAACTAAAATGTTCTTGATTTTCCGTTTATATTACCGATGGAAGATGTACAAGTAAAACCGTTCTATTCCAGCTGAAACGTCGATATATGCAATAAAAACCGAACTTCTCCCCTTTTCAATATCCTACTCAGTATTTTAACGAGAAACAAATGGTTGATTGAAAATGAAGTATTTAAGGTGTAATTTATAATCAATTATTTGTTTACATCATTTTTATCGTATATGTAATGAATTAATAACATTAAACTGAAAATTCACAAAAACGTGGAAAAACGGCAACATATTGCCTAATTCGATGATATTTTGTTTAAATCACATAAAGGAAATAGAGATGATACACGTCAAAATATTGCAAAATTCGATGAAAACAAACTACATGAAAAACGTGAAAAAAGTCACTATTTTACCATATATGAGGATTTTAACTTCAAATCATAGAGCGAGGTTTCGTGTTATTTAGATCCAAGAAAAGACATATGACAGTTGTTTCCAATACAAATGATAAAAACCAATGTGTTTTCATTAGAATTAACAAAAATGTTCTTGATTTTCCGTTTATATTACCGATGGAAGATGTACAAGTAAAACCGCTCTACTCCGGCTGAAACGTCGATATATGCAATAAAAAGCGAACTTCTCCCCTTTTCAATATCCTACTCAGTATTTTAACGAGAAACAAATGGTTGATTGAAAATGAAGTATTTAAGGTTAATTTCTAATCAATTATGTGTTTGCATCATTTTTATCGTATATTTAATTAATTAATAACATTAAACTGATATTCACAAAAACGTGGAAAAACGGCAAAATATTGCCTTATTCGATGATATTTTGTTTTAATCACATAAACGAAAAGGAGATGATACACGTCAAAATATTGCAAAATTCGATGATTTATCGCACGAAACAAAATGCAAGAAAACTTGCTTAAAATGCAATATTATGCGACATTCTGAGATTTGAAGGCCAAATCACATATCGTGATACTACATGAAATAGTATCGAAATATTGGTAAAAATGAATATATTTACGTAATATCAAACTACATGAAAAACGTGAAAAAGTCACTATTTTACCATATATGAGGATTTTAACTTCAAATCATAGAGCGAGGTTTCGTGTTATTTAGATCCAAGAAAAGACATATGACATAGTTGTTTCCAATACAAATGATAAAAACCAATGTGTTTTCATTAGAATTAACAAAAATGTTCTTGATTTTCCGTTTATATTACCGATGGAAGATGTACAAGTAAAACCGCTCTACTCCGGCTGAAACGTCGATATATGCAATAAAAACCGAACTTCTCCCCTTTACTCAGTATTTTAACGAGAAACAAATGGTTGATTGAAAATGAAGTATTTAAGGTTAATTTCTAATCAATTATGTGTTTGCATCATTTTTATCGTATATTTAATTAATTAATAACATTAAACTGAAAATTCACAAAAACGTGGAAAAATGGCAAAATATTGCCTATTCGATGATATTTTGTTTTAATAATATAAACGAAAAGGAGATGATACACGTCAAAATATTGCAAAATTCGATGATTTATCGCACGAAACAAAATGCAAGAAAACTTGCTTAAAATGCAATATTATGCGACATTCTGAGATTTGAAGGCCAAATCACATATCGTCATACTACATGAAATAGTATCGAAATATTGGTAAAAATGAATATACTTACGTAATATCAAACTACATGAAAAACGTGAAAAAAGTCACTATTTTACCATATTTGAGGATTTTAACTTCAAATCATAGAGCGAGGTTTCGTGTTATTTAGATCCAAGAAAAGACATATGACATAGTTGTTTCCAATACAAATGATAAAATTTTAAAAGATAAAACCAATGTGTTTTCATTAGAATTAACTAAAATGTTCTTGATTTTCCGTTTATATTACCGATGGAAGATATACAAGTAAAACCGCTCTACTCCGGCTGAAACGTCGATATATGCAATAAAAATCGAACTTCTCCCCCTTTTCAATATCCTACTCAGTATTTTAACGAGAAACAAATGGTTGATTGAAAATGAAGTATTTAAGGTGTAATTTATATTCAATTATTTGTTTACATCATTTTTATCGTATATGTAATGAATTAATAACATTAAACTGAAAATTCACAAAAACGTGGAAAAACGGCAACATATTGCCTAATTCGATGATATTTTGTTTAAATCACATAAAGGAAATAGAGATGATACACGTCAAAATATTGCAAAATTCGATGAAAACAAACTACATGAAAAACGTGAAAAAGTCACTATTTTACCATATATGAGGATTTTAACTTCAAATCATAGAGCGAGGTTTCGTGTTATTTAGATCCAAGAAAAGACATATGACAGTTGTTTCCAATACAAATGATAAAAACCAATGTGTTTTCATTAGAATTAACAAAAATGTTCTTGATTTTCCGTTTACATTACCGATGGAAGATGTACAAGTAAAACCGTTCTATTCCAGCTGAAACGTCGATATATGCAATAAAAACCGAACTTCTCCCCTTTTCAATATCCTACTCAGTATTTTAACGAGAAACAAATGGTTGATTGAACATCAAGTATTTAAGGGTAATTTATAATCAATTATTTGTTTGCATCATTTTTATCGTATATTTAATGAATTAATAACATTAAACTGAAAATTCACAAAAACGTAGAAAAACGGCAACATATTGCCTAAATCGATGATATTTTGTTTAAATCACATAAAGGAAATAGAGATGATACACGTCAAAATATTGCAAAATTCGATGATTTTTCGTACGAAACAAAATGCAAGAAAATTTGCTTAAAATGCAATATTATGCGAAATTCTGAGATTTGAAGGCCAAACCACATATCGTGATACAGCATGAAATAGAATCGAAATATTGGTAAAAATGAATATATTTACGTAATATATTCCTGAAATATACATGAAAACATGCATGAAAAACGTGAAAAAAGTCACTTTTTAACCATATTTGAGGATTTTAACTTCAAATCATAGAGCAAGGTTTCGTGTTATTTAGATCCAAGAAAAGACATATGACAATGTTGTTTAAAAAACAAACGATAAAAATAAATGTGTTTTCATTAGAATTAACTAAAATGTTCCTGATTTTCGGTTTATATTACCGATGGAAGATGTACACGAAAACCGCTCTATTCTGTCTGAAACGTCGATATATGCAATAAAAACAGAACTTCTCCCCTTTTCAATATCTTACTCAGTATTTTAACGAGAAACATATAGTTGATTGAAAATGAAGTATTTAAGGTTTTTATCTAATCAATTATGTGTTTGCATCATTTTTATCGTATATATAATGAATTAATACCCATAAACTGAAAATTCACAAAAACGTTGAAAAACGGAAAATATTGCCTAATTCGATGATATTTTGTTTAAATCACATTAAGGAAAAGGGGATGATAAACGTCAAAATATTGCTAAATTCGATGATTTTTCGTGCGAAACAAAATGCAAGAAAACTTGCTTAATATGCAATATTATGCGAAATTCTGAGATTTGAAGGCCAAATCACATATCGTGATACTACATAAAATAGTATCGAAATATTGTTAAAAATTAATATATTTACATAATATCAAACTACATGAAAAACGTGAAGAAAGTCACTATTTTACCATATTTGAGGATTTTAACTGCAAATCATAGAGCGAGGTTTCGTATTATTTAGATCCAAGAAAAGACATATGACAATGTTGTTTCAAATACAAATGATAAAACCAATGTGTTTTCATTAGAATTAACTAAAATGTTCTTGATTTTCCGTTTATATTACCGATGGAAGATGTACAAGTAAAACCGTTCTATTCCAGCTGAAACGTCGATATATGCAATAAAAACCGAACTTCTCCCCTTTTCAATATCCTACTCAGTATTTTAACGAGAAACAAATGGTTGATTGAAAATGAAGTATTTAAGGTGTAATTTATAATCAATTATTTGTTTACATCATTTTTATCGTATATGTAATGAATTAATAACATTAAACTGAAAATTCACAAAAACGTGGAAAAACGGCAACATATTGCCTAATTCGATGATATTTTGTTTAAATCACATAAAGGAAATAGAGATGATACACGTCAAAATATTGCAAAATTCGATGAAAACAAACTACATGAAAAACGTGAAAAAAGTCACTATTTTACCATATATGAGGATTTTAACTTCAAATCATAGAGCGAGGTTTCGTGTTATTTAGATCCAAGAAAAGACATATGACAGTTGTTTCCAATACAAATGATAAAAACCAATGTGTTTTCATTAGAATTAACAAAAATGTTCTTGATTTTCCGTTTACATTACCGATGGAAGATGTACAAGTAAAACCGTTCTATTCCAGCTGAAACGTCGATATATGCAATAAAAACCGAACTTCTCCCCTTTTCAATATCCTACTCAGTATTTTAACGAGAAACAAATGGTTGATTGAACATAAAGTATTTAAGGGTAATTTATAATCAATTATTTGTTTGCATCATTTTTATCGTATATTTAATGAATTAATAACATTAAACTGAAAATTCACAAAAACGTAGAAAAACGGCAACATATTGCCTAAATCGATGATATTTTGTTTAAATCACATAAAGGAAATAGAGATGATACACGTCAAAATATTGCAAAATTCGATGATTTTTCGTACGAAACAAAATGCAAGAAAATTTGCTTAAAATGCAATATTATGCGAAATTCTGAGATTTGAAGGCCAAACCACATATCGTGATACAACATGAAATAGAATCGAAATATTGGTAAAAATGAATATATTTACGTAATATATTCATGAAATATACATGAAAACATGAAAACATGCATGAAAAACGTGAAAAAAGTCACTTTTTAACCATATTTGAGGATTTTAACTTCAAATCATAGAGCAAGGTTTCGTGTTATTTAGATCCAAGAAAAGACATATGACAATGTTGTTTAAAAAACAAACGATAAAAATAAATGTGTTTTCATTAGAATTAACTAAAATGTTCCTGATTTTCGGTTTATATTACCGATGGAAGATGTACACGAAAACCGCTCTATTCTGTCTGAAACGTCGATATATGCAATAAAAACAGAACTTCTCCCCTTTTCAATATCTTACTCAGTATTTTAACGAGAAACAAATAGTTGATTGAAAATGAAGTATTTAAGGTTTTTATCTAATCAATTGTGTTTGCATCATTTTTATCGTATATATAATGAATTAATACCCATAAACTGAAAATTCACAAAAACGTTGAAAAACGGAAAATATTGCCTAATTCGATGATATTTTGTTTAAATCACATTAAGGAAAAGGGGATGATAAACGTCAAAATATTGCTAAATTCGATGATTTTTCGTGCGAAACAAAATGCAAGAAAACTTGCTTAATATGCAATATTATGCGAAATTCTGAGATTTGAAGGCCAAATCACATATCGTGATACTACATGAAATAGTATCGAAATATTGTTGAAAATTAATATATTTACATAATATCAAACTACATGAAAAACGTGAAGAAAGTCACTATTTTACCATATTTGAGGATTTTAACTGCAAATCATAGAGCGAGGTTTCGTATTATTTAGATCCAAGAAAAGACATATGACAATGTTGTTTCAAATACAAATGATAAAACCAATGTGTTTTCATTAGAATTAACTAAAATGTTCTTGATTTTCCGTTTATATTACCGATGGAAGAGGTACAAGTAAAACCGCTCTAATCCGGCTGAAACGTCGACATATGCAATAAAAACCGAACTTCTCTCCTTTTCAATATCCTACTCAGTATTTTAACGAGAAACAAATGGTTGATTGAAAATGAAGTATTTAAGGTTAATTTCTAATCAATTATGTGTTTGCATCATTTTTGTCGTATATATAACGAATTAATACCCATAGACTGAAAATTAACAAAAACGTGGAAAAACGGCAAAATATTGCCTAATTCGTGGATATTTTGTTTAAAACACATAAAGGAAAAGGAGATTATACACGTCAAAATATTGCAAAATTCGATGATTTTTCGTACGAAACAAAATGGAAGAAAACTTGTTTAAAATGCAATATTATGCGAAATTCTGAAATTTGAAGGCCAAATCACATATCGTGATACTACATGAAATAGTATCGAAATATTGGTAAAAATGAATATATTTACGTAATATCAAACTACATGAAAAACGTGAAAAAAGTCACTATTTTACCATATATGAGGATTTTAACTTCAAATCATAGAGCGAGGTTTCGTGGTATTTAGATCCAAGAAAAGACATATGACATAGTTGTTTCCAATACAAATAATAAAAACCAATATGTTTTCATTAGAATTAACAAAAATGTTCTTGATTTTCCGTTTATATTACCGATGGAAGATGTACAAGTAAAACCGCTCTACTCCGGCTGAAACGTCGATATATGCAATAAAAAGCGAACTTCTCCCCTTTTCAATATCCTACTCAGTATTTTAACGAGAAACAAATGGTTGATTGAAAATGAAGTATTTAAGGTTAATTTCTAATCAATTATGTGTTTGCATCATTTTTATCGTATATATAATTAATTAATAACATTAAACTGATATTTACAAAAACGTGGAAAAACGGCAAAATATTGCCTTATTCGATGATATTTTGTTTTAATCACATAAACGAAAAGGAGATGATACACGTCAAAATATTGCAAAATTCGATGATTTTTCGCACGAAACAAAATGCAAGAAAACTTGCTTAAAATGCAATATTATGCGACATTCTGAGATTTGAAGGCCAAATCACATATCGTGATACTACATGAAATAGTATCGAAATATTGGTAAAAATGAATATATTTACGTAATATCAAACTACATGAAAAACGTGAAAAAGTCACTATTTTACCATATTTGATTATTTTAACTTCAAATCATAGAGCGAGGTTTCGTGTTATTTAGATCCAAGAAAAGACATATGACATAGTTGTTTCCAATACAAATAATAAAAACCAATATGTTTTCATTAGAATTAACAAAAATGTTCTTGATTTTCCGTTTATATTACCGATGGAAGATGTACAAGTAAAACCGCTCTACTCCGGCTGAAACGTCGATATATGCAATAAAAAGCGAACTTCTCCCCTTTTCAATATCCTACTCAGTATTTTAACGAGAAACAAATGGTTGATTGAAAATGAAGTATTTAAGGTTAATTTCTAATCAATTATGTGTTTGCATCATTTTTATCGTATATTTAATTAATTAATAACATTAAACTGATATTCACAAAAACGTGGAAAAACGGCAAAATATTGCCTTATTCGATGATATTTTGTTTTAATCACATAAACGAAAAGGAGATGATACACGTCAAAATATTGCAAAATTCGATGATTTTTCGCACGAAACAAAATGCAAGAAAACTTGCTTAAAATGCAATATTATGCGACATTCTGAGATTTGAAGGCCAAATCACATATCGTGATACTACATGAAATAGTATCGAAATATTGGTAAAAATGAATATATTTACGTAATATCAAACTACATGAAAAACGTGAAAAAGTCACTATTTTACCATATATGAGGATTTTAACTTCAAATCATAGAGCGAGGTTTCGTGTTATTTAGATCCAAGAAAAGACATATGACATAGTTGTTTCCAATACAAATGATAAAAACCAATGTGTTTTCATTAGAATTAACAAAAATGTTCTTGATTTTCCGTTTATATTACCGATGGAAGATGTACAAGTAAAACCGCTCTACTCCGGCTGAAACGTCGATATATGCAATAAAAACCGAACTTCTCCCCTTTACTCAGTATTTTAACGAGAAACAAATGGTTGATTGAAATTGAAGTATTTAAGGTTAATTTCTAATCAATTATGTGTTTGCATCATTTTTATCGTATATTTAATTAATTAATAACATTAAACTGAAAATTCACAAAAGCGTGGAAAAATGGCAAAATATTGCCTATTCGATGATATTTTGTTTTAATAATATAAACGAAAAGGAGATGATACACGTCAAAATATTGCAAAATTCGATGATTTATCGCACGAAACAAAATGCAAGAAAACTTGCTTAAAATGCAATATTATGCGACATTCTGAGATTTGAAGGCCAAATCACATATCGTCATAATACATGAAATAGTATCGAAATATTGGTAAAAATGAATATACTTACGTAATATCAAACTACATGAAAAACGTGAAAAAAGTCACTATTTTACCATATTTGAGGATTTTAACTTCAAATCATAGAGCGAGGTTTCGTGTTATTTAGATCCAAGAAAAGACATATGACATAGTTGTTTCCAATACAAATGATAAAATTTTAAAAGATAAAACCAATGTGTTTTCATTAGAATTAACTAAAATGTTCTTGATTTTCCGTTTATATTACCGATGGAAGATATACAAGTAAAACCGCTCTACTCCGGCTGAAACGTCGATATATGCAATAAAAATCGAACTTCTCCCCCTTTTCAATATCCTACTCAGTATTTTAACGAGAAACAAATGGTTGATTGAAAATGAAGTATTTAAGGTGTAATTTATATTCAATTATTTGTTTACATCATTTTTATCGTATATGTAATGAATTAATAACATTAAACTGAAAATTCACAAAAACGTGGAAAAACGGCAACATATTGCCTAATTCGATGATATTTTGTTTAAATCACATAAAGGAAATAGAGATGATACACGTCAAAATATTGCAAAATTCGATGAAAACAAACTACATGAAAAACGTGAAAAAGTCACTATTTTACCATATATGAGGATTTTAACTTCAAATCATAGAGCGAGGTTTCGTGTTATTTAGATCCAAGAAAAGACATATGACAGTTGTTTCCAATACAAATGATAAAAACCAATGTGTTTTCATTAGAATTAACAAAAATGTTCTTGATTTTCCGTTTACATTACCGATGGAAGATGTACAAGTAAAACCGTTCTATTCCAGCTGAAACGTCGATATATGCAATAAAAACCGAACTTCTCCCCTTTTCAATATCCTACTCAGTATTTTAACGAGAAACAAATGGTTGATTGAACATCAAGTATTTAAGGGTAATTTATAATCAATTATTTGTTTGCATCATTTTTATCGTATATTTAATGAATTAATAACATTAAACTGAAAATTCACAAAAACGTAGAAAAACGGCAACATATTGCCTAAATCGATGATATTTTGTTTAAATCACATAAAGGAAATAGAGATGATACACGTCAAAATATTGCAAAATTCGATGATTTTTCGTACGAAACAAAATGCAAGAAAATTTGCTTAAAATGCAATATTATGCGAAATTCTGAGATTTGAAGGCCAAACCACATATCGTGATACAGCATGAAATAGAATCGAAATATTGGTAAAAATGAATATATTTACGTAATATATTCCTGAAATATACATGAAAACATGCATGAAAAACGTGAAAAAAGTCACTTTTTAACCATATTTGAGGATTTTAACTTCAAATCATAGAGCAAGGTTTCGTGTTATTTAGATCCAAGAAAAGACATATGACAATGTTGTTTAAAAAACAAACGATAAAAATAAATGTGTTTTCATTAGAATTAACTAAAATGTTCCTGATTTTCGGTTTATATTACCGATGGAAGATGTACACGAAAACCGCTCTATTCTGTCTGAAACGTCGATATATGCAATAAAAACAGAACTTCTCCCCTTTTCAATATCTTACTCAGTATTTTAACGAGAAACAAATAGTTGATTGAAAATGAAGTATTTAAGGTTTTTATCTAATCAATTATGTGTTTGCATCATTTTTATCGTATATATAATGAATTAATACCCATAAACTGAAATTTCACAAAAACGTTGAAAAACGGAAAATATTGCCTAATTCGATGATATTTTGTTTAAATCACATTAAGGAAAAGGGGATGATAAACGTCAAAATATTGCTAAATTCGATGATTTTTCGTGCGAAACAAAATGCAAGAAAACTTGCTTAATATGCAATATTATGCGAAATTCTGAGATTTGAAGGCCAAATCACATATCGTGATACTACATAAAATAGTATCGAAATATTGTTAAAAATTAATATATTTACATAATATCAAACTACATGAAAAACGTGAAGAAAGTCACTATTTTACCATATTTGAGGATTTTAACTGCAAATCATAGAGCGAGGTTTCGTATTATTTAGATCCAAGAAAAGACATATGACAATGTTGTTTCAAATACAAATGATAAAACCAATGTGTTTTCATTAGAATTAACTAAAATGTTCTTGATTTTCCGTTTATATTACCGATGGAAGATGAACAAGTAAAACCGCTCTAATCCGGCTGAAACGTCGACATATGCAATAAAAACCGAACTTCTCTCCTTTTCAATATCCTACTCAATATTTTAACGAGAAACAAATGGTTGATTGAAAATGAAGTATTTAAGGTTAATTTCTAATCAATTATGTGTTTGCATCATTTTTGTCGCATATATAACGAATTAATACCCATAGACTGAAAATTAACAAAAACGTGGAAAAACGGCAAAATATTGCCTAATTCGTGGATATTTTGTTTAAATCACATAAAGGAAAAGGAGATTATACACGTCAAAATATTGCAAAATTCGATGATTTTTCGTACGAAACAAAATGGAAGAAAACTTGTTTAAAATGCAATATTATGCGAAATTCTGAAATTTGAAGGCCAAATCACATATCGTGATACTACATGAAATAGTATCGAAATATTGGTAAAAATGAATATATTTACGTAATATCAAACTACATGAAAAACGTGAAAAAATTCACTATTTTACCATATATGAGGATTTTAACTTCAAATCATAGAGCGAGGTTTCGTGGTATTTAGATCCAAGAAAAGACATATGACATAGTTGTTTCCAATACAAATAATAAAAACTAATATGTTTTCATTAGAATTAACAAAAATGTTCTTGATTTTCCGTTTATATTACCGATGGAAGATGTACAAGTAAAACCGCTCTACTCCGGCTGAAACGTCGATATATGCAATAAAAACCGAACTTCTCCCCTTTACTCAGTATTTTAACGAGAAACAAATGGTTGATTGAAAATGAAGTATTTAAGGTTAATTTCTAATCAATTATGTGTTTGCATCATTTTTATCGTATATTTAATTAATTAATAACATTAAACTGAAAATTCTCAAAAACGTGGAAAAATGGCAAAATATTGCCTATTCGATGATATTTTGTTTTAATCACATAAACGAAAAGGAGATGATACACGTCAAAATATTGCAAAATTCGATGATTTTTCGTACGAAACAAAATGCAAGAAAACTTGCTTAAAATGCAATATTATGCGACATTCTGAGATTTGAAGGCCAAATCACATATCGTGATACTACATGAAATAGTATCGAAATATTGGTAAAAATTAATATATTTACATAATATCAAACTACATGAAAAACGTGAAAAAAGTCACTATTTTACCATATTTGAGGATTTTAACTGCAAATCATAGAGCGAGGTTTCGTATTATTTAGATCCAAGAAAAGACATATGACAATGTTGTTTCAAATACAAATGATAAAACCAATGTGTTTTCATTAGAATTAACTAAAATGTTCTTGATTTTCCGTTTATATTACCGATGGAAGATGTACAAGTAAAACCGCTCTAATCCGGCTGAAACGTCGATATATGCAATAAAAACCGAACTTCTCTCCTTTTCAATATCCTACTCAGTATTTTAACGAGAAACAAATGGTTGAGTGAAAATGAAGTATTTAGGTTAATTTCTAATCAATTATGTGTTTGCATCATTTTTGTCGTATATATAATGATATAATACCCATAGACTGAAAATTAACAAAAACGTGGAAAAACGGCAAAATATTGCCTAATTCGAGGATATTTTGTTTAAATCACATGAAGGAAAAGGAGATTATACACGTCAAATTATTGCAAAATTCGATGATTTTTCGTACGAAACAAAACGGAAGAAAACTTGTTTAAAATGCAATATTATGCGAAATTCTGAAATTTGAAGGCCAAATCACATATCGTGATACTACATGAAATAGTATCGAAATATTGGTAAAAATGAATATATTTACGTAATATCAAACTACATGAAAAACGTGAAAAAAGTCACTATTTTACCATATATGAGGATTAAACTTCAAATCATAGAGCGAGGTTTCGTGGTATTTAGATCCTAGAAAAGACATATGACATAGTTGTTTCCAATACAAATAATAAAAACTAATATGTTTTCATTAGAATTAACAAAAATGTTCTTGATTTTCCGTTTATATTACCGATGGAAGATGTACAAGTAAAACCGCTCTACTCCGGCTGAAACGTCGATATATGCAATAAAAAGCGAACTTCTCCCCTTTTCAATATCCTACTCAGTATTTTAACGAGAAACAAATGGTTGATTGAAAATGAAGTATTTAAGGTTAATTTCTAATCAATTATGTGTTTGCATCATTTTTATCGTATATTTAATTAATTAATAACATTAAACTGATATTCACAAAAACGTGGAAAAACGGCAAAATATTGCCTTATTCGATGATATTTTGTTTTAATCACATAAACGAAAAGGAGATGATACACGTCAAAATATTGCAAAATTCGATGATTTTTGGCACGAAACAAAATGCAAGAAAACTTGCTTAAAATGCAATATTATGAAACATTCTGAGATTTGAAGGCCAAATCACATATCGTGATACTACATGAAATAGTATCGAAATATTGGTAAAAATGAATATATTTACGTAATATCAAACTCCATGAAAAAACGTGAAAAAGTCACTATTTTACCATATATGAGGATTTTAACTTCAAATCATAGAGCGAGGTTTCGTGTTATTTAGATCCAAGAAAAGACATATGACATAGTTGTTTCCAATACAAATGATAAAAACCAATGTGTTTTCATTAGAATTAACAAAAATGTTCTTGATTTTCCGTTTATATTACCGATGGAAGATGTACAAGTAAAACCGCTCTACTCCGGCTGAAACGTCGATATATGCAATAAAAACCGAACTTCTCCCCTTTACTCAGTATTTTAACGAGAAACAAATGGTTGATTGAAAATGAAGTATTTAAGGTTAATTTCTAATCAATTATGTGTTTGCATCATTTTTATCGTATATATAATTAATTAATAACATTAAACTGAAAATTCACAAAAACGTGGAAAAATGGCAAAATATTGCCTATTAGATGATATTTTGTTTTAATCACATAAACGAAAAGGAGATGATACACGTCAAAATATTGCAAAATTCGATGATTTTTCGTACGAAACAAAATGCAAGAAAACTTGCTTAAAATGCAATATTATGCGACATTCTGAGATTTGAAGGCCAAATCACATATCGTGATACTACATGAAATAGTATCGAAATATTGGTAAAAATTAATATATTTACATAATATCAAACAACATGAAAAACGTGAAAAAGTCACTATTTTACCATATTTGAGGATTTTAACTGCAAATCATAGAGCGAGGTTTCGTATTATTTAGATCCAAGAAAAGACATATGACAATGTTGTTTCAAATACAAATGATAAAACCAATGTGTTTTCATTAGAATTAACTAAAATGTTCTTGATTTTCCGTTTATATTACCGATGGAAGATGTACAAGTAAAACCGCTCTAATCCGGCTGAAACGTCGATATATGCAATAAAAACCGAACTTCTCTCCTTTTCAATATCCTACTCAGTATTTTAACGAGAAACAAATGGTTGATTGAAAATGAAGTATTTAAGGTTAATTTCTAATCAATTATGTGTTTGCATCATTTTTATCGTATATTTAATTAATTAATAACATTAAACTGATATTCACAAAAACGTGGAAAAACGGCAAAATATTGCCTTATTCGATGATATTTTGTTTTAATCACATAAACGAAAAGGAGATGATACACGTCAAAATATTGCAAAATTCGATGATTTTTCGCACGAAACAAAATGCAAGAAAACTTGCTTAAAATGCAATATTATGAAACATTCTGAGATTTGAAGGCCAAATCACATATCGTGATACTACATGAAATAGTATCGAAATATTGGTAAAAATGAATATATTTACGTAATATCAAACTCCATGAAAAAACGTGAAAAAGTCACTATTTTACCATATATGAGGATTTTAACTTCAAATCATAGAGCGAGGTTTCGTGTTATTTAGATCCAAGAAAAGACATATGACATAGTTGTTTCCAATACAAATGATAAAAACCAATGTGTTTTCATTAGAATTAACAAAAATGTTCTTGATTTTCCGTTTATATTACCGATGGAAGATGTACAAGTAAAACCGCTCTACTCCGGCTGAAACGTCGATATATGCAATAAAAACCGAACTTCTCCCCTTTACTCAGTATTTTAACGAGAAACAAATGGTTGATTGAAAATGAAGTATTTAAGGTTAATTTCTAATCAATTATGTGTTTGCATCATTTTTATCGTATATTTAATTAATTAATAACATTAAACTGAAAATTCACAAAAACGTGGAAAAATGGCAAAATATTGCCTATTAGATGATATTTTGTTTTAATCACATAAACGAAAAGGAGATGATACACGTCAAAATATTGCAAAATTCGATGATTTTTCGTACGAAACAAAATGCAAGAAAACTTGCTTAAAATGCAATATTATGCGACATTCTGAGATTTGAAGGCCAAATCACATATCGTGATACTACATGAAATAGTATCGAAATATTGGTAAAAATTAATATATTTACATAATATCAAACTACATGAAAAACGTGAAAAAGTCACTATTTTACCATATTTGAGGATTTTAACTGCAAATCATAGAGCGAGGTTTCGTATTATTTAGATCCAAGAAAAGACATATGACAATGTTGTTTCAAATACAAATGATAAAACCAATGTGTTTTCATTAGAATTAACTAAAATGTTCTTGATTTTCCGTTTATATTACCGATGGAAGATGTACAAGTAAAACCGCTCTAATCCGGCTGAAACGTCGATATATGCAATAAAAACCGAACTTCTCTCCTTTTCAATATCCTACTCAGTATTTTAACGAGAAACAAATGGTTGATTGAAAATGAAGTATTTAAGGTTAATTTCTAATCAATTATGTGTTTGCATCATTTTTGTCGTATATATAATGATATAATACCCATAGACTGAAAATTAACAAAAACGTGGAAAAACGGCAAAATATTGCCTAATTCGAGGATATTTTGTTTAAATCACATGAAGGAAAAGGAGATTATACACGTCAAATTATTGCAAAATTCGATGATTTTTCGTACGAAACAAAATGGAAGAAAACTTGTTTAAAATGCAATATTATGCGAAATTCTGAAATTTGAAGGCCAAATCACATATCGTGATACTACATGAAATAGTATCGAAATATTGGTAAAAATGAATATATTTACGTAATATCAAAGTACATGAAAAACGTGAAAAAGTCACTATTTTACTATATTTGATGATTTTAACTTCAAATCATAGAGCGAGGTTTCGTGTTATTTAGATCCAAGAAAAGACATATGACATAGTTGTTTCCAATACAAATAATAAAAACCAATATGATTTCATTAGAATTAACAAAAATGTTCTTGATTTTCCGTTTATATTACCGATGGAAGATGTACAAGTAAAACCGCTCTACTCCGGCTGAAACGTCGATATATGCAATAAAAAGCGAACTTCTCCCCTTTTCAATATCCTACTCAGTATTTTAACGAGAAACAAATGGTTGATTGAAAATGAAGTATTTAAGGTTAATTTCTAATCAATTATGTGTTTGCATCATTTTTATCGTATATTTAATTAATTAATAACATTAAACTGATATTCACAAAAACATGGAAAAACGGCAAAATATTGCCTTATTCGATGATATTTTGTTTTAATCACATAAACGAAAAGGAGATGATACACGTCAAAATATTGCAAAATTCGATGATTTTTCGCACGAAACAAAATGCAAGAAAACTTGCTTAAAATGCAATATTATGCGACATTCTGAGATTTGAAGGCCAAATCACATATCGTGATACTACATGAAATAGTATCGAAATATTGGTAAAAATGAATATATTTACGTAATATCAAACTCCATGAAAAAACGTGAAAAAGTCACTATTTTACCATATTTGAGGATTTTAACTTCAAATCATAGAGCGAGGTTTCGTGTTATTTAGATCCAAGAAAAGACATATGACATAGTTGTTTCCAATACAAATGATAAAAACCAATGTGTTTTCATTAGAATTAACAAAAATGTTCTTGATTTTCCGTTTATATTACCGATGGAAGATGTACAAGTAAAACCGCTCTACTCCGGCTGAAACGTCGATATATGCAATAAAAACCGAACTTCTCCCCTTTACTCAGTATTTTAACGAGAAACAAATGGTTGATTGAAAATGAAGTATTTAAGGTTAATTTCTAATCAATTATGTGTTTGCATCATTTTTATCGTATATTTAATTAATTAATAACATTAAACTGAAAATTCACAAAAACGTGGAAAAATGGCAAAATATTGCCTATTCGATGATATTTTGTTTTAATCACATAAACGAAAAGGAGATGATACACGTCAAAATATTGCAAAATTCGATGATTTTTCGTACGAAACAAAATGCAAGAAAACTTGCTTAAAATGCAATATTATGCGACATTCTGAGATTTGAAGGCCAAATCACATATCGTGATACTACATGAAATAGTATCGAAATATTGGTAAAAATTAATATATTTACATAATATCAAACTACATGAAAAACGTGAAAAAGTCACTATTTTACCATATTTGAGGATTTTAACTGCAAATCATAGAGCGAGGTTTCGTATTATTTAGATCCAAGAAAAGACATATGACAATGTTGTTTCAAATACAAATGATAAAACCAATGTGTTTTCATTAGAATTAACTAAAATGTTCATGATTTTCCGTTTATATTACCGATGGAAGATGTACAAGTAAAACCGCTCTAATCCGGCTGAAACGTCGATATATGCAATAAAAACCGAACTTCTCTCCTTTTCAATATCCTACTCAGTATTTTAACGAGAAACAAATGGTTGATTGAAAATGAAGTATTTAAGGTTAATTTCTAATCGATTATGTGTTTGCATCATTTTTGTCGTATATATAATGATATAATACCCATAGACTGAAAATTAACAAAAACGTGGAAAAACGGCAAAATATTGCCTAATTCGAGGATATTTTGTTTAAATCACATGAAGGAAAAGGAGATTATACACGTCAAATTATTGCAAAATTCGATGATTTTTCGTACGAAACAAAATGGAAGAAAACTTGTTTAAAATGCAATATTATGCGAAATTCTGAAATTTGAAGGCCAAATCACATATCGTGATACTACATGAAATAGTATCGAAATATTGGTAAAAATGAATATATTTACGTAATATCAAACTACATGAAAAACGTGAAAAAGTCACTATTTTACCATATATGATGATTTTAACTTCAAATCATAGAGCGAGGTTTCGTGTTATTTAGATCCAAGAAAAGACATATGACATAGTTGTTTCCAATACAAATAATAAAAACCAATATGATTTCATTAGAATTAACAAAAATGTTCTTGATTTTCCGTTTATATTACCGATGGAAAATGTACAAGTAAAACCGCTCTACTCCGGCTGAAACGTCGATATATGCAATAAAAAGCGAACTTCTCCCCTTTTCAATATCCTACTCAGTATTTTAACGAGAAACAAATGGTTGATTGAAAATGAAGTATTTAAGGTTAATTTCTAATCAATTATGTGTTTGCATCATTTTTATCGTATATTTAATTAATTAATAACATTAAACTGATATTCACAAACACGTGGAAAAACGGCAAAATATTGCCTTATTCGATGATATTTTGTTTTAATCACATAAACGAAAAGGAGATGATACACGTCAAAATATTGCAAAATTCGATGATTTTTCGCACGAAACAAAATGCAAGAAAACTTGCTTAAAATGCAATATTATGAAACATTCTGAGATTTGAAGGTCAAATCACATATCGTGATACTACATGAAATAGTATCGAAATATTGGTAAAAATGAATATATTTACGTAATATCAAACTCCATGAAAAAACGTGAAAAAGTCACTATTTTACCATATATGAGGATTTTAACTTCAAATCATAGAGCGAGGTTTCGTGTTATTTAGATCCAAGAAAAGACATATGACATAGTTGTTTCCAATACAAATGATAAAAACCAATGTGTTTTCATTAGAATTAACAAAAATGTTCTTGATTTTCCGTTTATATTACCGATGGAAGATGTACAAGTAAAACCGCTCTACTCCGGCTGAAACGTCGATATATGCAATAAAAACCGAACTTCTCCCCTTTACTCAGTATTTTAACGAGAAACAAATGGTTGATTGAAAATGAAGTATTTAAGGTTAATTTCTAATCAATTATGTGTTTGCATCATTTTTATCGTATATTTAATTAATTAATAACATTAAACTGAAAATTCACAAAAACGTGGAAAAATGGCAAAATATTGCCTATTAGATGATATTTTGTTTTAATCACATAAACGAAAAGGAGATGATACACGTCAAAATATTGCAAAATTCGATGATTTTTCGTACGAAACAAAATGCAAGAAAACTTGCTTAAAATGCAATATTATGCGACATTCTGAGATTTGAAGGCCAAATCACATATCGTGATACTACATGAAATAGTATGGAAATATTGGTAAAAATTAATATATTTACATAATATCAAACTACATGAAAAACGTGAAAAAGTCACTATTTTACCATATTTGAGGATTTTAACTGCAAATCATAGAGCGAGGTTTCGTATTATTTAGATCCAAGAAAAGACATGACAATGTTGTTTCAAATACAAATGATAAAACCAATGTGTTTTCATTAGAATTAACTAAAATGTTCTTGATTTTCCGTTTATATTACCGATGGAAGATGTACAAGTAAAACCGCTCTAATCCGGCTGAAACGTCGATATATGCAATAAAAACCGAACTTCTCTCCTTTTCAATATCCTATTCAGTAGTTTAACGAGAAACAAATGGTTGATTGAAAATGAAGTATTTAAGGTTAATTTCTAATCAATTATGTGTTTGCATCATTTTTGTCGTATATATAATGATATAATACCCATAGACTGAAAATTAACAAGAACGTGGAAAAACGGCAAAATATTGCCTAATTCGAGGATATTTTGTTTAAATCACATGAAGGAAAAGGAGATTATACACGTCAAATTATTGCAAAATTCGATGATTTTTCGTACGAAACAAAATGAAAGAAAACTTGTTTAAAATGCAATATTATGCGAAATTCTGAAATTTGAAGGCCAAATCACATATCGTGATACTACATGAAATAGTATCGAAATATTGGTAAAAATGAATATATTTACGTAATATCAAACTACATGAAAAACGTGAAAAAGTCACTATTTTACCATATTTGATGATTTTAACTTCAAATCATAGAGCGAGGTTTCGTGTTATTTAGATCCAAGAAAAGACATATGACATAGTTGTTTCCAATACAAATAATAAAAACCAATATGATTTCATTAGAATTAACAAAAATGTTCTTGATTTTCCGTTTATATTACCGATGGAAGATGTACAAGTAAAACCGCTCTAATCCGGCTGAAACGTCGATATATGCAATAAAAAGCGAACTTCTCCCCTTTTCAATATCCTACTCAGTATTTTAACGAGAAACAAATGGTTGATTGAAAATGAAGTATTTAAGGTTAATTTCTAATCAATTATGTGTTTGCATCATTTTTATCGTATATTTAATTAATTAATAACATTAAACTGATATTCACAAAAACGTGGAAAAACGGCAAAATATTGCCTTATTCGATGATATTTTGTTTTAATCACATAAACGAAAAGGAGATGATACACGTCAAAATATTGCAAAATTCGATGATTTTTCGCACGAAACAAAATGCAAGAAAACTTGCTTAAAATGCAATATTATGAAACATTCTGAGATTTGAAGGCCAAATCACATATTGTGATACTACATGAAATAGTATCGAAATATTGGTAAAAATGAATATATTTACGTAATATCAAACTCCATGAAAAACGTGAAAAAGTCACTATTTTACCATATTTGATGATTTTAACTTCAAATCATAGAGCGAGGTTTCGTGTTATTTAGATCCAAGAAAAGACATATGACATAGTTGTTTCCAATACAAATAATAAAAACCAATATGATTTCATTAGAATTAACAAAAATGTTCTTGATTTTCCGTTTATATTACCGATGGAAGATGTACAAGTAAAACCGCTCTACTCCGGCTGAAACGTCGATATATGCAATAAAAAGCGAACTTCTCCCCTTTTCAATATCCTACTCAGTATTTTAACGAGAAACAAATGGTTGATTGAAAATGAAGTATTTAAGGTTAATTTCTAATCAATTATGTGTTTGCATCATTTTTATCGTATATTTAATTAATTAATAACATTAAACTGATATTCACAAAAACGTGGAAAAACGGCAAAATATTGCCTTATTCGATGATATTTTGTTTTAATCACATAAACGAAAAGGAGATGATACACGTCAAAATATTGCAAAATTCGATGATTTTTCGTACGAAACAAAATGCAAGAAAACTTGCTTAAAATGCAATATTATGCGACATTCTGAGATTTGAAGGCCAAATCACATATCGTGATACTACATGAAATAGTATCGAAATATTGGTAAAAATTAATATATTTACATAATATCAAACTACATGAAAACCGTGAAAAAGTCACTATTTTACCATATTTGAGGATTTTAACTGCAAATCATAGAGCGAGGTTTCGTATTATTTAGATCCAAGAAAAGACATATGACAATGTTGTTTCAAATACAAATGATAAAACCAATGTGTTTTCATTAGAATTAACTAAAATGTTCTTGATTTTCCGTTTATATTACCGATGGAAGATGTACAAGTAAAACCGCTCTAATCCGGCTGAAACGTCGATATATGCAATAAAAACCGAACTTCTCTCCTTTTCAATATCCTACTCAGTATTTTAACGAGAAACAAATGGTTGATTGAAAATGAAGTATTTAAGGTTAATTTCTAATCAATTATGTGTTTGCATCATTTTTGTCGTATATATAATGATATAATACCCATAGACTGAAAATTAACAAAAACGTGGAAAAACGGCCAAATATTGCCTAATTCGAGGATATTTTGTTTAAATCACATGAAGGAAAAGGAGATTATACACGTCAAATTATTGCAAAATTCGATGATTTTTCGTACGAAACAAAATGAAAGAAAACTTGTTTAAAATGCAATATTATGCGAAATTCTGAAATTTGAAGGCCAAATCACATATCGTGATACTACATGAAATAGTATCGAAATATTGGTAAAAATGAATATATTTACGTAATATCAAACTACATGAAAAACGTGAAAAAGTCACTATTTTACCATATTTGATGATTTTAACTTCAAATCATAGAGCGAGGTTTCGTGTTATTTAGATCCAAGAAAAGACATATGACATAGTTGTTTCCAATACAAATAATAAAAACCAATATGATTTCATTATAATTAACAAAAATGTTCTTGATTTTCCGTTTATATTACCGATGGAAGATGTACAAGTAAAACCGCTCTAATCCGGCTGAAACGTCGATATATGCAATAAAAAGCGAACTTCTCCCCTTTTCAATATCCTACTCAGTATTTTAACGAGAAACAAATGGTTGATTGAAAATGAAGTATTTAAGGTTAATTTCTAATCAATTATGTGTTTGCATCATTTTTATCGTATATTTAATTAATTAATAACATTAAACTGATATTCACAAAAACGTGGAAAAACGGCAAAATATTGCCTTATTCGATGATATTTTGTTTTAATCACATAAACGAAAAGGAGATGATACACGTCAAAATATTGCAAAATTCGATGATTTTTCGCACGAAACAAAATGCAAGAAAACTTGCTTAAAATGCAATATTATGAAACATTCTGAGATTTGAAGGCCAAATCACATATCGTGATACTACATGAAATAGTATCGAAATATTGGTAAAAATGAATATATTTACATAATATCAAACTACATGAAAAACGTGAAAAAGTCACTATTTTACCATATTTGAGGATTTTAACTGCAAATCATAGAGCGAGGTTTCGTATTATTTAGATCCAAGAAAAGACATGACAATGTTGTTTCAAATACAAATGATAAAACCAATGTGTTTTCATTAGAATTAACTAAAATGTTCTTGATTTTCCGTTTATATTACCGATGGAAGATGTACAAGTAAAACCGCTCTAATCCGGCTGAAACGTCGATATATGCAATAAAAACCGAACTTCTCTCCTTTTCAATATCCTATTCAGTAGTTTAACGAGAAACAAATGGTTGATTGAAAATGAAGTATTTAAGGTTAATTTCTAATCAATTATGTGTTTGCATCATTTTTGTCGTATATATAATGATATAATACCCATAGACTGAAAATTAACAAAAACGTGGAAAAACGGCAAAATATTGCCTAATTCGAGGATATTTTGTTTAAATCACATGAAGGAAAAGGAGATTATACACGTCAAATTATTGCAAAATTCGATGATTTTTCGTACGAAACAAAATGAAAGAAAACTTGTTTAAAATGCAATATTATGCGAAATTCTGAAATTTGAAGGCCAAATCACATATCGTGATACTACATGAAATAGTATCGAAATATTGGTAAAAATGAATATATTTACGTAATATCAAACTACATGAAAAACGTGAAAAAGTCACTATTTTACCATATTTGATGATTTTAACTTCAAATCATAGAGCGAGGTTTCGTGTTATTTAGATCCAAGAAAAGACATATGACATAGTTGTTTCCAATACAAATAATAAAAACCAATATGATTTCATTAGAATTAACAAAAATGTTCTTGATTTTCCGTTTATATTACCGATGGAAGATGTACAAGTAAAACCGCTCTACTCCGGCTGAAACGTCGATATATGCAATAAAAAGCGAACTTCTCCCCTTTTCAATATCCTACTCAGTATTTTAACGAGAAACAAATGGTTGATTGAAAATGAAGTATTTAAGGTTAATTTCTAATCAATTATGTGTTTGCATCATTTTTATCGTATATTTAATTAATTAATAACATTAAACTGATATTCACAAAAACGTGGAAAAACGGCAAAATATTGCCTTATTCGATGATATTTTGTTTTAATCACATAAACGAAAAGGAGATGATACACGTCAAAATATTGCAAAATTCGATGATTTTTCGCACGAAACAAAATGCAAGAAAACTTGCTTAAAATGCAATATTATGAAACATTCTGAGATTTGAAGGCCAAATCACATATCGTGATACTACATGAAATAGTATCGAAATATTGGTAAAAATGAATATATTTACGTAATATCAAACTCCATGAAAAACGTGAAAAAGTCACTATTTTACCATATTTGATGATTTTAACTTCAAATCATAGAGCGAGGTTTCGTGTTATTTAGATCCAAGAAAAGACATATGACATAGTTGTTTCCAATACAAATAATAAAAACCAATATGATTTCATTAGAATTAACAAAAATGTTCTTGATTTTCCGTTTATATTACCGATGGAAGATGTACAAGTAAAACCGCTCTACTCCGGCTGAAACGTCGATATATGCAATAAAAAGCGAACTTCTCCCCTTTTCAATATCCTACTCAGTATTTTAACGAGAAACAAATGGTTGATTGAAAATGAAGTATTTAAGGTTAATTTCTAATCAATTATGTGTTTGCATCATTTTTATCGTATATTTAATTAATTAATAACATTAAACTGATATTCACAAAAACGTGGAAAAACGGCAAAATATTGCCTTATTCGATGATATTTTGTTTTAATCACATAAACGAAAAGGAGATGATACACTTCAAAATATTGCAAAATTCGATGATTTTTCGCACGAAACAAAATGCAAGAAAACTTGCTTAAAATGCAATATTATGCGACATTCTGAGATTTGAAGGCCAAATCACATATCGTGATACTACATGAAATAGTATCGAAATATTGGTAAAAATGAATATATTTACGTAATATCAAACTCCATGAAAAACGTGAAAAAGTCACTATTTTACCATATATGAGGATTTTAACTTCAAATCATAGAGCGAGGTTTCGTGTTATTTAGATCCAAGAAAAGACATATGACATAGTTGTTTCCAATACAAATGATAAAAACCAATGTGTTTTCATTAGAATTAACAAAAATGTTCTTGATTTTGCGTTTATATTACCGATGGAAGATGTACAAGTAAAACCGCTCTACTCCGGCTGAAACGTCGATATATGCAATAAAAACCGAACTTCTCCCCTTTACTCAGTATTTTAACGAGAAACAAATGGTTGATTGAAAATGAAGTATTTAAGGTTAATTTCTAATCAATTATGTGTTTGCATCATTTTTATCGTATATTTAATTAATTAATAACATTAAACTGAAAATTCACAAAAACGTGGAAAAATGGCAAAATATTGCCTATTAGATGATATTTTGTTTTAATCACATAAACGAAAAGGAGATGATACACGTCAAAATATTGCAAAATTCGATGATTTTTCGTACGAAACAAAATGCAAGAAAACTTGCTTAAAATGCAATATTATGCGACATTCTGAGATTTGAAGGCCAAATCACATATCGTGATACTACATGAAATAGTATCGAAATATTGGTAAAAATTAATATATTTACATAATATCAAACTACATGAAAACCGTGAAAAAGTCACTATTTTACCATATTTGAGGATTTTAACTGCAAATCATAGAGCGAGGTTTCGTATTATTTAGATCCAAGAAAAGACATATGACAATGTTGTTTCAAATACAAATGATAAAACCAATGTGTTTTCATTAGAATTAACTAAAATGTTCTTGATTTTCCGTTTATATTACCGATGGAAGATGTACAAGTAAAACCGCTCTAATCCGGCTGAAACGTCGATATATGCAATAAAAACCGAACTTCTCTCCTTTTCAATATCCTACTCAGTATTTTAACGAGAAACAAATGGTTGATTGAAAATGAAGTATTTAAGGTTAATTTCTAATCAATTATGTGTTTGCATCATTTTTGTCGTATATATAATGATATAATACCCATAGACTGAAAATTAACAAAAACGTGGAAAAACGGCAAAATATTGCCTAATTCGAGGATATTTTGTTTAAATCACATGAAGGAAAAGGAGATTATACACGTCAAATTATTGCAAAATTCGATGATTTTTCGTACGAAACAAAATGAAAGAAAACTTGTTTAAAATGCAATATTATGCGAAATTCTGAAATTTGAAGGCCAAATCACATATCGTGATACTACATGAAATAGTATCGAAATATTGGTAAAAATGAATATATTTACGTAATATCAAACTACATGAAAAACGTGAAAAAGTCACTATTTTACCATATTTGATGATTTTAACTTCAAATCATAGAGCGAGGTTTCGTGTTATTTAGATCCAAGAAAAGACATATGACATAGTTGTTTCCAATACAAATAATAAAAACCAATATGATTTCATTATAATTAACAAAAATGTTCTTGATTTTCCGTTTATATTACCGATGGAAGATGTACAAGTAAAACCGCTCTAATCCGGCTGAAACGTCGATATATGCAATAAAAAGCGAACTTCTCCCCTTTTCAATATCCTACTCAGTATTTTAACGAGAAACAAATGGTTGATTGAAAATGAAGTATTTAAGGTTAATTTCTAATCAATTATGTGTTTGCATCATTTTTATCGTATATTTAATTAATTAATAACATTAAACTGATATTCACAAAAACGTGGAAAAACGGCAAAATATTGCCTTATTCGATGATATTTTGTTTTAATCACATAAACGAAAAGGAGATGATACACGTCAAAATATTGCAAAATTCGATGATTTTTCGCACGAAACAAAATGCAAGAAAACTTGCTTAAAATGCAATATTATGAAACATTCTGAGATTTGAAGGCCAAATCACATATCGTGATACTACATGAAATAGTATCGAAATATTGGTAAAAATGAATATATTTACGTAATATCAAACTCCATGAAAAAACGTGAAAAAGTCACTATTTTACCATATATGAGGATTTTAACTTCAAATCATAGAGCGAGGTTTCGTGTTATTTAGATCCAAGAAAAGACATATGACATAGTTGTTTCCAATACAAATGATAAAAACCAATGTGTTTTCATTAGAATTAACAAAAATGTTCTTGATTTTCCGTTTATATTACCGATGGAAGATGTACAAGTAAAACCGCTCTACTCCGGCTGAAACGTCGATATATGCAATAAAAACCGAACTTCTCCCCTTTTCAATATCCTACTCAGTATTTTAACGAGAAACAAATGGTTGATTGAAAATGAAGTATTTAAGGTTAATTTCTAATCAATTATGTGTTTGCATCATTTTTATCGTATATTTAATTAATTAATAACATTAAACTGAAAATTCACAAAAACGTGGAAAAATGGCAAAATATTGCCTATTAGATGATATTTTGTTTTAATCACATAAACGAAAAGGAGATGATACACGTCAAAATATTGCAAAATTCGATGATTTTTCGTACGAAACAAAATGCAAGAAAACTTGCTTAAAATGCAATATTATGCGACATTCTGAGATTTGAAGGCCAAATCACATATCGTGATACTACATGAAATAGTATCGAAATATTGGTAAAAATTAATATATTTACATAATATCAAACTACATGAAAAACGTGAAAAAGTCACTATTTTACCATATTTGAGGATTTTAACTGCAAATCATAGAGCGAGGTTTCGTATTATTTAGATCCAAGAAAAGACATGACAATGTTGTTTCAAATACAAATGATAAAACCAATGTGTTTTCATTAGAATTAACTAAAATGTTCTTGATTTTCCGTTTATATTACCGATGGAAGATGTACAAGTAAAACCGCTCTAATCCGGCTGAAACGTCGATATATGCAATAAAAACCGAACTTCTCTCCTTTTCAATATCCTATTCAGTAGTTTAACGAGAAACAAATGGTTGATTGAAAATGAAGTATTTAAGGTTAATTTCTAATCAATTATGTGTTTGCATCATTTTTGTCGTATATATAATGATATAATACCCATAGACTGAAAATTAACAAAAACGTGGAAAAACGGCAAAATATTGCCTAATTCGAGGATATTTTGTTTAAATCACATGAAGGAAAAGGAGATTATACACGTCAAATTATTGCAAAATTCGATGATTTTTCGTACGAAACAAAATGAAAGAAAACTTGTTTAAAATGCAATATTATGCGAAATTCTGAAATTTGAAGGCCAAATCACATATCGTGATACTACATGAAATAGTATCGAAATATTGGTAAAAATGAATATATTTACGTAATATCAAACTACATGAAAAACGTGAAAAAGTCACTATTTTACCATATTTGATGATTTTAACTTCAAATCATAGAGCGAGGTTTCGTGTTATTTAGATCCAAGAAAAGACATATGACATAGTTGTTTCCAATACAAATAATAAAAACCAATATGATTTCATTAGAATTAACAAAAATGTTCTTGATTTTCCGTTTATATTACCGATGGAAGATGTACAAGTAAAACCGCTCTACTCCGGCTGAAACGTCGATATATGCAATAAAAAGCGAACTTCTCCCCTTTTCAATATCCTACTCAGTATTTTAACGAGAAACAAATGGTTGATTGAAAATGAAGTATTTAAGGTTAATTTCTAATCAATTATGTGTTTGCATCATTTTTATCGTATATTTAATTAATTAATAACATTAAACTGATATTCACAAAAACGTGGAAAAACGGCAAAATATTGCCTTATTCGATGATATTTTGTTTTAATCACATAAACGAAAAGGAGATGATACACGTCAAAATATTGCAAAATTCGATGATTTTTCGCACGAAACAAAATGCAAGAAAACTTGCTTAAAATGCAATATTATGAAACATTCTGAGATTTGAAGGCCAAATCACATATCGTGATACTACATGAAATAGTATCGAAATATTGGTAAAAATTAATATATTTACGTAATATCAAACTCCATGAAAAACGTGAAAAAGTCACTATTTTACCATATTTGATGATTTTAACTTCAAATCATAGAGCGAGGTTTCGTGTTATTTAGATCCAAGAAAAGACATATGACATAGTTGTTTCCAATACAAATAATAAAAACCAATATGATTTCATTAGAATTAACAAAAATGTTCTTGATTTTCCGTTTATATTACCGATGGAAGATGTACAAGTAAAACCGCTCTACTCCGGCTGAAACGTCGATATATGCAATAAAAAGCGAACTTCTCCCCTTTTCAATATCCTACTCAGTATTTTAACGAGAAACAAATGGTTGATTGAAAATGAAGTATTTAAGGTTAATTTCTAATCAATTATGTGTTTGCATCATTTTTATCGTATATTTAATTAATTAATAACATTAAACTGATATTCACAAAAACGTGGAAAAACGGCAAAATATTGCCTTATTCGATGATATTTTGTTTTAATCACATAAACGAAAAGGAGATGATACACTTCAAAATATTGCAAAATTCGATGATTTTTCGCACGAAACAAAATGCAAGAAAACTTGCTTAAAATGCAATATTATGCGACATTCTGAGATTTGAAGGCCAAATCACATATCGTGATACTACATGAAATAGTATCGAAATATTGGTAAAAATGAATATATTTACGTAATATCAAACTCCATGAAAAACGTGAAAAAGTCACTATTTTACCATATATGAGGATTTTAACTTCAAATCATAGAGCGAGGTTTCGTGTTATTTAGATCCAAGAAAAGACATATGACATAGTTGTTTCCAATACAAATGATAAAAACCAATGTGTTTTCATTAGAATTAACAAAAATGTTCTTGATTTTGCGTTTATATTACCGATGGAAGATGTACAAGTAAAACCGCTCTACTCCGGCTGAAACGTCGATATATGCAATAAAAACCGAACTTCTCCCCTTTACTCAGTATTTTAACGAGAAACAAATGGTTGATTGAAAATGAAGTATTTAAGGTTAATTTCTAATCAATTATGTGTTTGCATCATTTTTATCGTATATTTAATTAATTAATAACATTAAACTGAAAATTCACAAAAACGTGGAAAAATGGCAAAATATTGCCTATTAGATGATATTTTGTTTTAATCACATAAACGAAAAGGAGATGATACACGTCAAAATATTGCAAAATTCGATGATTTTTCGTACGAAACAAAATGCAAGAAAACTTGCTTAAAATGCAATATTATGCGACATTCTGAGATTTGAAGGCCAAATCACATATCGTGATACTACATGAAATAGTATCGAAATATTGGTAAAAATTAATATATTTACATAATATCAAACTACATGAAAACCGTGAAAAAGTCACTATTTTACCATATTTGAGGATTTTAACTGCAAATCATAGAGCGAGGTTTCGTATTATTTAGATCCAAGAAAAGACATATGACAATGTTGTTTCAAATACAAATGATAAAACCAATGTGTTTTCATTAGAATTAACTAAAATGTTCTTGATTTTCCGTTTATATTACCGATGGAAGATGTACAAGTAAAACCGCTCTAATCCGGCTGAAACGTCGATATATGCAATAAAAACCGAACTTCTCTCCTTTTCAATATCCTACTCAGTATTTTAACGAGAAACAAATGGTTGATTGAAAATGAAGTATTTAAGGTTAATTTCTAATCAATTATGTGTTTGCATCATTTTTGTCGTATATATAATGATATAATACCCATAGACTGAAAATTAACAAAAACGTGGAAAAACGGCAAAATATTGCCTAATTCGAGGATATTTTGTTTAAATCACATGAAGGAAAAGGAGATTATACACGTCAAATTATTGCAAAATTCGATGATTTTTCGTACGAAACAAAATGAAAGAAAACTTGTTTAAAATGCAATATTATGCGAAATTCTGAAATTTGAAGGCCAAATCACATATCGTGATACTACATGAAATAGTATCGAAATATTGGTAAAAATGAATATATTTACGTAATATCAAACTACATGAAAAACGTGAAAAAGTCACTATTTTACCATATTTGATGATTTTAACTTCAAATCATAGAGCGAGGTTTCGTGTTATTTAGATCCAAGAAAAGACATATGACATAGTTGTTTCCAATACAAATAATAAAAACCAATATGATTTCATTATAATTAACAAAAATGTTCTTGATTTTCCGTTTATATTACCGATGGAAGATGTACAAGTAAAACCGCTCTAATCCGGCTGAAACGTCGATATATGCAATAAAAAGCGAACTTCTCCCCTTTTCAATATCCTACTCAGTATTTTAACGAGAAACAAATGGTTGATTGAAAATGAAGTATTTAAGGTTAATTTCTAATCAATTATGTGTTTGCATCATTTTTATCGTATATTTAATTAATTAATAACATTAAACTGATATTCACAAAAACGTGGAAAAACGGCAAAATATTGCCTTATTCGATGATATTTTGTTTTAATCACATAAACGAAAAGGAGATGATACACGTCAAAATATTGCAAAATTCGATGATTTTTCGCACGAAACAAAATGCAAGAAAACTTGCTTAAAATGCAATATTATGAAACATTCTGAGATTTGAAGGCCAAATCACATATCGTGATACTACATGAAATAGTATCGAAATATTGGTAAAAATGAATATATTTACATAATATCAAACTACATGAAAAACGTGAAAAAGTCACTATTTTACCATATTTGAGGATTTTAACTGCAAATCATAGAGCGAGGTTTCGTATTATTTAGATCCAAGAAAAGACATGACAATGTTGTTTCAAATACAAATGATAAAACCAATGTGTTTTCATTAGAATTAACTAAAATGTTCTTGATTTTCCGTTTATATTACCGATGGAAGATGTACAAGTAAAACCGCTCTAATCCGGCTGAAACGTCGATATATGCAATAAAAACCGAACTTCTCTCCTTTTCAATATCCTATTCAGTAGTTTAACGAGAAACAAATGGTTGATTGAAAATGAAGTATTTAAGGTTAATTTCTAATCAATTATGTGTTTGCATCATTTTTGTCGTATATATAATGATATAATACCCATAGACTGAAAATTAACAAAAACGTGGAAAAACGGCAAAATATTGCCTAATTCGAGGATATTTTGTTTAAATCACATGAAGGAAAAGGAGATTATACACGTCAAATTATTGCAAAATTCGATGATTTTTCGTACGAAACAAAATGAAAGAAAACTTGTTTAAAATGCAATATTATGCGAAATTCTGAAATTTGAAGGCCAAATCACATATCGTGATACTACATGAAATAGTATCGAAATATTGGTAAAAATGAATATATTTACGTAATATCAAACTACATGAAAAACGTGAAAGTCACTATTTTACCATATTTGATGATTTTAACTTCAAATCATAGAGCGAGGTTTCGTGTTATTTAGATCCAAGAAAAGACATATGACATAGTTGTTTCCAATACAAATAATAAAAACCAATATGATTTCATTAGAATTAACAAAAATGTTCTTGATTTTCCGTTTATATTACCGATGGAAGATGTACAAGTAAAACCGCTCTACTCCGGCTGAAACGTCGATATATGCAATAAAAAGCGAACTTCTCCCCTTTTCAATATCCTACTCAGTATTTTAACGAGAAACAAATGGTTGATTGAAAATGAAGTATTTAAGGTTAATTTCTAATCAATTATGTGTTTGCATCATTTTTATCGTATATTTAATTAATTAATAACATTAAACTGATATTCACAAAAACGTGGAAAAACGGCAAAATATTGCCTTATTCGATGATATTTTGTTTTAATCACATAAACGAAAAGGAGATGATACACGTCAAAATATTGCAAAATTCGATGATTTTTCGCACGAAACAAAATGCAAGAAAACTTGCTTAAAATGCAATATTATGAAACATTCTGAGATTTGAAGGCCAAATCACATATCGTGATACTACATGAAATAGTATCGAAATATTGGTAAAAATGAATATATTTACGTAATATCAAACTCCATGAAAAACGTGAAAAAGTCACTATTTTACCATATTTGATGATTTTAACTTCAAATCATAGAGCGAGGTTTCGTGTTATTTAGATCCAAGAAAAGACATATGACATAGTTGTTTCCAATACAAATAATAAAAACCAATATGATTTCATTAGAATTAACAAAAATGTTCTTGATTTTCCGTTTATATTACCGATGGAAGATGTACAAGTAAAACCGCTCTACTCCGGCTGAAACGTCGATATATGCAATAAAAAGCGAACTTCTCCCCTTTTCAATATCCTACTCAGTATTTTAACGAGAAACAAATGGTTGATTGAAAATGAAGTATTTAAGGTTAATTTCTAATCAATTATGTGTTTGCATCATTTTTATCGTATATTTAATTAATTAATAACATTAAACTGATATTCACAAAAACGTGGAAAAACGGCAAAATATTGCCTTATTCGATGATATTTTGTTTTAATCACATAAACGAAAAGGAGATGATACACTTCAAAATATTGCAAAATTCGATGATTTTTCGCACGAAACAAAATGCAAGAAAACTTGCTTAAAATGCAATATTATGCGACATTCTGAGATTTGAAGGCCAAATCACATATCGTGATACTACATGAAATAGTATCGAAATATTGGTAAAAATGAATATATTTACGTAATATCAAACTCCATGAAAAACGTGAAAAAGTCACTATTTTACCATATATGAGGATTTTAACTTCAAATCATAGAGCGAGGTTTCGTGTTATTTAGATCCAAGAAAAGACATATGACATAGTTGTTTCCAATACAAATGATAAAAACCAATGTGTTTTCATTAGAATTAACAAAAATGTTCTTGATTTTGCGTTTATATTACCGATGGAAGATGTACAAGTAAAACCGCTCTACTCCGGCTGAAACGTCGATATATGCAATAAAAACCGAACTTCTCCCCTTTACTCAGTATTTTAACGAGAAACAAATGGTTGATTGAAAATGAAGTATTTAAGGTTAATTTCTAATCAATTATGTGTTTGCATCATTTTTATCGTATATTTAATTAATTAATAACATTAAACTGAAAATTCACAAAAACGTGGAAAAATGGCAAAATATTGCCTATTAGATGATATTTTGTTTTAATCACATAAACGAAAAGGAGATGATACACGTCAAAATATTGCAAAATTCGATGATTTTTCGTACGAAACAAAATGCAAGAAAACTTGCTTAAAATGCAATATTATGCGACATTCTGAGATTTGAAGGCCAAATCACATATCGTGATACTACATGAAATAGTATCGAAATATTGGTAAAAATTAATATATTTACATAATATCAAACTACATGAAAACCGTGAAAAAGTCACTATTTTACCATATTTGAGGATTTTAACTGCAAATCATAGAGCGAGGTTTCGTATTATTTAGATCCAAGAAAAGACATATGACAATGTTGTTTCAAATACAAATGATAAAACCAATGTGTTTTCATTAGAATTAACTAAAATGTTCTTGATTTTCCGTTTATATTACCGATGGAAGATGTACAAGTAAAACCGCTCTAATCCGGCTGAAACGTCGATATATGCAATAAAAACCGAACTTCTCTCCTTTTCAATATCCTACTCAGTATTTTAACGAGAATCAAATGGTTGATTGAAAATGAAGTATTTAAGGTTAATTTCTAATCAATTATGTGTTTGCATCATTTTTGTCGTATATATAATGATATAATACCCATAGACTGAAAATTAACAAAAACGTGGAAAAACGGCAAAATATTGCCTAATTCGAGGATATTTTGTTTAAATCACATGAAGGAAAAGGAGATTATACACGTCAAATTATTGCAAAATTCGATGATTTTTCGTACGAAACAAAATGAAAGAAAACTTGTTTAAAATGCAATATTATGCGAAATTCTGAAATTTGAAGGCCAAATCACATATCGTGATACTACATGAAATAGTATCGAAATATTGGTAAAAATGAATATATTTACGTAATATCAAACTACATGAAAAACGTGAAAAAGTCACTATTTTACCATATTTGATGATTTTAACTTCAAATCATAGAGCGAGGTTTCGTGTTATTTAGATCCAAGAAAAGACATATGACATAGTTGTTTCCAATACAAATAATAAAAACCAATATGATTTCATTATAATTAACAAAAATGTTCTTGATTTTCCGTTTATATTACCGATGGAAGATGTACAAGTAAAACCGCTCTAATCCGGCTGAAACGTCGATATATGCAATAAAAAGCGAACTTCTCCCCTTTTCAATATCCTACTCAGTATTTTAACGAGAAACAAATGGTTGATTGAAAATGAAGTATTTAAGGTTAATTTCTAATCAATTATGTGTTTGCATCATTTTTATCGTATATTTAATTAATTAATAACATTAAACTGAAAATTCACAAAAACGTGGAAAAATGGCAAAATATTGCCTATTAGATGATATTTTGTTTTAATCACATAAACGAAAAGGAGATGATACACGTCAAAATATTGCAAAATTCGATGATTTTTCGTACGAAACAAAATGCAAGAAAACTTGCTTAAAATGCAATATTATGCGACATTCTGAGATTTGAAGGCCAAATCACATATCGTGATACTACATGAAATAGTATCGAAATATTGGTAAAAATTAATATATTTACATAATATCAAACTACATGAAAAACGTGAAAAAGTCACTATTTTACCATATTTGAGGATTTTAACTGCAAATCATAGAGCGAGGTTTCGTATTATTTAGATCCAAGAAAAGACATATGACAATGTTGTTTCAAATACAAATGATAAAACCAATGTGTTTTCATTAGAATTAACTAAAATGTTCTTGATTTTCCGTTTATATTACCGATGGAAGATGTACAAGTAAAACCGCTCTAATCCGGCTGAAACGTCGATATATGCAATAAAAACCGAACTTCTCACCTTTTCAATATCCTACTCAGTAGTTTAACGAGAAACAAATGGTTGATTGAAAATGAAGTATTTAAGGTTAATTTCTAATCAATTATGTGTTTGCATCATTTTTGTCGTATATATAATGATATAATACCCATAGACTGAAAATTAACAAAAACGTGGAAAAACGGCAAAATATTGCCTAATTCGAGGATATTTTGTTTAAATCACATGAAGGAAAAGGAGATTATACACGTCAAATTATTGCAAAATTCGATGATTTTTCGTACGAAACAAAATGAAAGAAAACTTGTTTAAAATGCAATATTATGCGAAATTCTGAAATTTGAAGGCCAAATCACATATCGTGATACTACATGAAATAGTATCGAAATATTGGTAAAAATGAATATATTTACGTAATATCAAAGTACATGAAAAACGTGAAAAAGTCACTATTTTACCATATTTGATGATTTTAACTTCAAATCATAGAGCGAGGTTTCGTGTTATTTAGATCCAAGAAAAGACATATGACATAGTTGTTTCCAATACAAATAATAAAAACCAATATGATTTCATTAGAATTAACAAAAATGTTCTTGATTTTCCGTTTATATTACCGATGGAAGATGTACAAGTAAAACCGCTCTACTCCGGCTGAAACGTCGATATATGCAATAAAAAGCGAACTTCTCCCCTTTTCAATATCCTACTCAGTATTTTAACGAGAAACAAATGGTTGATTGAAAATGAAGTATTTAAGGTTAATTTCTAATAAATTATGTGTTTGCATCATTTTTATCGTATATTTAATTAATTAATAACATTAAACTGATATTCACAAAAACGTGGAAAAACGGCAAAATATTGCCTTATTCGATGATATTTTGTTTTAATCACATAAACGAAAAGGAGATGATACACGTCAAAATATTGCAAAATTCGATGATTTTTCGCACGAAACAAAATGCAAGAAAACTTGCTTAAAATGCAATATTATGAAACATTCTGAGATTTGAAGGCCAAATCACATATCGTGATACTACATGAAATAGTATCGAAATATTGGTAAAAATGAATATATTTACGTAATATCAAACTCCATGAAAAACGTGAAAAAGTCACTATTTTACCATATTTGATGATTTTAACTTCAAATCATAGAGCGAGGTTTCGTGTTATTTAGATCCAAGAAAAGACATATGACATAGTTGTTTCCAATACAAATAATAAAAACCAATATGATTTCATTAGAATTAACAAAAATGTTCTTGATTTTCCGTTTATATTACCGATGGAAGATGTACAAGTAAAACCGCTCTACTCCGGCTGAAACGTCGATATATGCAATAAAAAGCGAACTTCTCCCCTTTTCAATATCCTACTCAGTATTTTAACGAGAAACAAATGGTTGATTGAAAATGAAGTATTTAAGGTTAATTTCTAATCAATTATGTGTTTGCATCATTTTTATCGTATATTTAATTAATTAATAACATTAAACTGATATTCACAAAAACGTGGAAAAACGGCAAAATATTGCCTTATTCGATGATATTTTGTTTTAATCACATAAACGAAAAGGAGATGATACACGTCAAAATATTACAAAATTCGATGATTTTTCGCACGAAACAAAATGCAAGAAAACTTGCTTAAAATGCAATATTATGCGACATTCTGAGATTTGAAGGCCAAATCACATATCGTGATACTACATGAAATAGTATCGAAATATTGGTAAAAATGAATATATTTACGTAATACCAAACTCCATGAAAAAACGTGAAAAAGTCACTATTTTACCATATATGAGGATTTTAACTTCAAATCATAGAGCGAGGTTTCGTGTTATTTAGATCCAAGAAAAGACATATGACATAGTTGTTTCCAATACAAATGATAAAAACCAATGTGTTTTCATTAGAATTAACAAAAATGTTCTTGATTTTCCGTTTATATTACCGATGGAAGATGTACAAGTAAAACCGCTCTACTCCGGCTGAAACGTCGATATATGCAATAAAAACCGAACTTCTCCCCTTTACTCAGTATTTTAACGAGAAACAAATGGTTGATTGAAAATGAAGTATTTAAGGTTAATTTCTAATCAATTATGTGTTTGCATCATTTTTATCGTATATTTAATTAATTAATAACATTAAACTGAAAATTCACAAAAACGTGGAAAAATGGCAAAATATTGCCTATTAGATGATATTTTGTTTTAATCACATAAACGAAAAGGAGATGATACACGTCAAAATATTGCAAAATTCGATGATTTTTCGTACGAAACAAAATGCAAGAAAACTTGCTTAAAATGCAATATTATGCGACATTCTGAGATTTGAAGGCCAAATCACATATCGTGATACTACATGAAATAGTATCGAAATATTGGTAAAAATTAATATATTTACATAATATCAAACTACATGAAAACCGTGAAAAAGTCACTATTTTACCATATCTGAGGATTTTAACTGCAAATCATAGAGCGAGGTTTCGTATTATTTAGATCCAAGAAAAGACATATGACAATGTTGTTTCAAATACAAATGATAAAACCAATGTGTTTTCATTAGAATTAACTAAAATGTTCTTGATTTTCCGTTTATATTACCGATGGAAGATGTACAAGTAAAACCGCTCTAATCCGGCTGAAACGTCGATATATGCAATAAAAACCGAACTTCTCTCCTTTTCAATATCCTACTCAGTATTTTAACGAGAAACAAATGGTTGATTGAAAATGAAGTATTTAAGGTTAATTTCTAATCAATTATGTGTTTGCATCATTTTTGTCGTATATATAAAGATATAATACCCATAGACTGAAAATTAACAAAAACGTGGAAAAACGGCAAAATATTGCCTAATTCGAGGATATTTTGTTTAAATCACATGAAGGAAAAGGAGATTATACACGTCAAATTATTGCAAAATTCGATGATTTTTCGTACGAAACAAAATGAAAGAAAACTTGTTTAAAATGCAATATTATGCGAAATTCTGAAATTTGAAGGCCAAATCACATATCGTGATACTACATGAAATAGTATCGAAATATTGGTAAAAATGAATATATTTACGTAATATCAAACTACATGAAAAACGTGAAAAAGTCACTATTTTACCATATTTGATGATTTTAACTTCAAATCATAGAGCGAGGTTTCGTGTTATTTAGATCCAAGAAAAGACATATGACATAGTTGTTTCCAATACAAATAATAAAAACCAATATGATTTCATTATAATTAACAAAAATGTTCTTGATTTTCCGTTTATATTACCGATGGAAGATGTACAAGTAAAACCGCTCTAATCCGGCTGAAACGTCGATATATGCAATAAAAAGCGAACTTCTCCCCTTTTCAATATCCTACTCAGTATTTTAACGAGAAACAAATGGTTGATTGAAAATGAAGTATTTAAGGTTAATTTCTAATCAATTATGTGTTTGCATCATTTTTATCGTATATTTAATTAATTAATAACATTAAACTGATATTCACAAAAACGTGGAAAAACGGCAAAATATTGCCTTATTCGATGATATTTTGTTTTAATCACATAAACGAAAAGGAGATGATACACGTCAAAATATTGCAAAATTCGATGATTTTTCGCACGAAACAAAATGCAAGAAAACTTGCTTAAAATGCAATATTATGAAACATTCTGAGATTTGAAGGCCAAATCACATATCGTGATACTACATGAAATAGTATCGAAATATTGGTAAAAATGAATATATTTACGTAATATCAAACTCCATGAAAAAACGTGAAAAAGTCACTATTTTACCATATATGAGGATTTTAACTTCAAATAATAGAGCGAGGTTTCGTGTTATTTAGATCCAAGAAAAGACATATGACATAGTTGTTTCCAATACAAATGATAAAAACCAATGTGTTTTCATTAGAATTAACAAAAATGTTCTTGATTTTCCGTTTATATTACCGATGGAAGATGTACAAGTAAAACCGCTCTACTCCGGCTGAAACGTCGATATATGCAATAAAAACCGAACTTCTCCCCTTTACTCAGTATTTTAACGAGAAACAAATGGTTGATTGAAAATGAAGTATTTAAGGTTAATTTCTAATCAATTATGTGTTTTCATCATTTTTATCGTATATTTAATTAATTAATAACATTAAACTGAAAATTCACAAAAACGTGGAAAAATGGCAAAATATTGCCTATTCGATGATATTTTGTTTTAATCACATAAACGAAAAGGAGATGATACACGTCAAAATATTGCAAAATTCGATGATTTTTCGTACGAAACAAAATGCAAGAAAACTTGCTTAAAATGCAATATTATGCGACATTCTGAGATTTGAAGGCCAAATCACATATCGTGATACTACATGAAATAGTATCGAAATATTGGTAAAAATGAATATATTTACGTAATATCAAACTCCATGAAAAAACGTGAAAAAGTCACTATTTTACCATATTTGAGGATTTTAACTTCAAATCATAGAGCGAGGTATCGTGTTATTTAGATCCAAGAAAAGACATATGACATAGTTGTTTCCAATACAAATGATAAAAACCAATGTGTTTTCATTAGAATTAACAAAAATGTTCTTGATTTTCCGTTTATATTACCGATGGAAGATGTACAAGTAAAACCGCTCTACTCCGGCTGAAACGTCGATATATGCAATAAAAACCGAACTTCTCCCCTTTACTCAGTATTTTAACGAGAAACAAATGGTTGATTGAAAATGAAGTATTTAAGGTTAATTTCTAATCAATTATGTGTTTTCATCATTTTTATCGTATATTTAATTAATTAATAACATTAAACTGAAAATTCACAAAAACGTGGAAAAATGGCAAAATATTGCCTATTCGATGATATTTTGTTTTAATCACATAAACGAAAAGGAGATGATACACGTCAAAATATTGCAAAATTCGATGATTTTTCGTACGAAACAAAATGCAAGAAAACTTGCTTAAAATGCAATATTATGCGACATTCTGAGATTTGAAGGCCAAATCACATATCGTGATACTACATGAAGTAGTATCGAAATATTGGTAAAAATTAATATATTTACATAATATCAAACTACATGAAAAACGTGAAAAAGTCACTATTTTACCATATTTGAGGATTTTAACTGCAAATCATAGAGCGAGGTTTCGTATTATTTAGATCCAAGAAAAGACATAAGACAATGTTGTTTCAAATACAAATGATAAAACCAATGTGTTTTCATTAGAATTAACTAAAATGTTCTTGATTTTCCGTTTATATTACCGATGGAAGATGTACAAGTAAAACCGCTCTAATCCGGCTGAAACGTCGATATATGCAATAAAAACCGAACTTCTCTCCTTTTCAATATCCTACTCAGTATTTTAACGAGAAACAAATGGTTGATTGAAAATGAAGTATTTAAGGTTAATTTCTAATCAATTATGTGTTTGCATCATTTTTGTCGTATATATAAAGATATAATACCCATAGACTGAAAATTAACAAAAACGTGGAAAAACGGCAAAATATTGCCTAATTCGAGGATATTTTGTTTAAATCACATGAAGGAAAAGGAGATTATACACGTCAAATTATTGCAAAATTCGATGATTTTTCGTACGAAACAAAATGAAAGAAAACTTGTTTAAAATGCAATATTATGCGAAATTCTGAAATTTGAAGGCCAAATCACATATCGTGATACTACATGAAATAGTATCGAAATATTGGTAAAAATGAATATATTTACGTAATATCAAACTACATGAAAAACGTGAAAAAGTCACTATTTTACCATATTTGATGATTTTAACTTCAAATCATAGAGCGAGGTTTCGTGTTATTTAGATCCAAGAAAAGACATATGACATAGTTGTTTCCAATACAAATAATAAAAACCAATATGATTTCATTATAATTAACAAAAATGTTCTTGATTTTCCGTTTATATTACCGATGGAAGATGTACAAGTAAAACCGCTCTAATCCGGCTGAAACGTCGATATATGCAATAAAAAGCGAACTTCTCCCCTTTTCAATATCCTACTCAGTATTTTAACGAGAAACAAATGGTTGATTGAAAATGAAGTATTTAAGGTTAATTTCTAATCAATTATGTGTTTGCATCATTTTTATCGTATATTTAATTAATTAATAACATTAAACTGATATTCACAAAAACGTGGAAAAACGGCAAAATATTGCCTTATTCGATGATATTTTGTTTTAATCACATAAACGAAAAGGAGATGATACACGTCAAAATATTGCAAAATTCGATGATTTTTCGCACGAAACAAAATGCAAGAAAACTTGCTTAAAATGCAATATTATGAAACATTCTGAGATTTGAAGGCCAAATCACATATCGTGATACTACATGAAATAGTATCGAAATATTGGTAAAAATGAATATATTTACGTAATATCAAACTCCATGAAAAAACGTGAAAAAGTCACTATTTTACCATATATGAGGATTTTAACTTCAAATAATAGAGCGAGGTTATCGTGTTATTTAGATCCAAGAAAAGACATATGACATAGTTGTTTCCAATACAAATGATAAAAACCAATGTGTTTTCATTAGAATTAACAAAAATGTTCTTGATTTTCCGTTTATATTACCGATGGAAGATGTACAAGTAAAACCGCTCTACTCCGGCTGAAACGTCGATATATGCAATAAAAACCGAACTTCTCCCCTTTACTCAGTATTTTAACGAGAAACAAATGGTTGATTGAAAATGAAGTATTTAAGGTTAATTTCTAATCAATTATGTGTTTGCATCATTTTTATCGTATATTTAATTAATTAATAACATTAAACTGAAAATTCACAAAAACGTGGAAAAATGGCAAAATATTGCCTATTAGATGATATTTTGTTTTAATCACATAAACGAAAAGGAGATGATACACGTCAAAATATTGCAAAATTCGATGATTTTTCGTACGAAACAAAATGCAAGAAAACTTGCTTAAAATGCAATATTATGCGACATTCTGAGATTTGAAGGCCAAATCACATATCGTGATACTACATGAAGTAGTATCGAAATATTGGTAACAATTAATATATTTACATAATATCAAACTACATGAAAAACGTGAAAAAGTCACTATTTTACCATATTTGAGGATTTTAACTGCAAATCATAGAGCGAGGTTTCGTATTATTTAGATCCAAGAAAAGACATAATGACAATGTTGTTTCAAATACAAATGATAAAACCAATGTGTTTTCATTAGAATTAACTAAAATGTTCTTGATTTTCCGTTTATATTACCGATGGAAGATGTACAAGTAAAACCGCTCTAATCCGGCTGAAACGTCGATATATGCAATAAAAACCGAACTTCTCTCCTTTTCAATATCCTACTCAGTATTTTAACGAGAAACAAATGGTTGATTGAAAATGAAGTATTTAAGGTTAATTTCTAATCAATTATGTGTTTGCATCATTTTTGTCGTATATATAAATGATATAATACCCATAGACTGAAAATTAACAAAAACGTGGAAAAACGGCAAAATATTGCCTAATTCGAGGATATTTTGTTTAAATCACATGAAGGAAAAGGAGATTATACACGTCAAATTATTGCAAAATTCGATGATTTTTCGTACGAAACAAAATGGAAAGAAAACTTGTTTAAAATGCAATATTATGCGAAATTCTGAAATTTGAAGGCCAAATCACATATCGTGATACTACATGAAATAGTATCGAAATATTGGTAAAAATGAATATATTTACGTAATATCAAACTACATGAAAAACGTGAAAAAGTCACTATTTTACCATATTTGATGATTTTAACTTCAATATCATAGAGCGAGGTTTCGTGTTATTTAGATCCAAGAAAAGACATATGACATAGTTGTTTCCAATACAAATAATAAAAACCAATATGATTTCATTATAATTAACAAAAATGTTCTTGATTTTCCGTTTATATTACCGATGGAAGATGTACAAGTAAAACCGCTCTACTCCGGCTGAAACGTCGATATATGCAATAAAAAGCGAACTTCTCCCCTTTTCAATATCCTACTCAGTATTTTAACGAGAAACAAATGGTTGATTGAAAATGAAGTATTTAAGGTTAATTTCTAATCAATTATGTGTTTGCATCATTTTTATCGTATATTTAATTAATTAATAACATTAAACTGATATTCACAAAAACGTGGAAAAACGGCAAAATATTGCCTTATTCGATGATATTTTGTTTTAATCACATAAACGAAAAGGAGATGATACACGTCAAAATATTGCAAAATTCGATGATTTTTCGCACGAAACAAAATGCAAGAAAACTTGCTTAAAATGCAATATTATGAAACATTCTGAGATTTGAAGGCCAAATCACATATCGTGATACTACATGAAATAGTATCGAAATATTGGTAAAAATGAATATATTTACGTAATATCAAACTCCATGAAAAAACGTGAAAAAGTCACTATTTTACCATATATGAGGATTTTAACTTCAAATAATAGAGCGAGGTTTCGTGTTATTTAGATCCAAGAAAAGACATATGACATAGTTGTTTCCAATACAAATGATAAAAACCAATGTGTTTTCATTAGAATTAACAAAAATGTTCTTGATTTTCCGTTTATATTACCGATGGAAGATGTACAAGTAAAACCGCTCTACTCCGGCTGAAACGTCGATATATGCAATAAAAACCGAACTTCTCCCCTTTACTCAGTATTTTAACGAGAAACAAATGGTTGATTGAAAATGAAGTATTTAAGGTTAATTTCTAATCAATTATGTGTTTGCATCATTTTTATCGTATATTTAATTAATTAATAACATTAAACTGAAAATTCACAAAAACGTGGAAAAATGGCAAAATATTGCCTATTAGATGATATTTTGTTTTAATCACATAAACGAAAAGGAGATGATACACGTCAAAATATTGCAAAATTCGATGATTTTTCGTACGAAACAAAATGCAAGAAAACTTGCTTAAAATGCAATATTATGCGACATTCTGAGATTTGAAGGCCAAATCACATATCGTGATACTACATGAAATAGTATCGAAATATTGGTAACAATTAATATATTTACATAATATCAAACTACATGAAAAACGTGAAAAAGTCACTATTTTACCATATTTGAGGATTTTAACTGCAAATCATAGAGCGAGGTTTCGTATTATTTAGATCCAAGAAAAGACATATGACAATGTTGTTTCAAATACAAATGATAAAACCAATGTGTTTTCATTAGAATTAACTAAAATGTTCTTGATTTTCCGTTTATATTACCGATGGAAGATGTACAAGTAAAACCGCTCTAATCCGGCTGAAACGTCGATATATGCAATAAAAACCGAACTTCTCTCCTTTTCAATATCCTACTCAGTATTTTAACGAGAAACAAATGGTTGATTGAAAATGAAGTATTTAAGGTTAATTTCTAATCAATTATGTGTTTGCATCATTTTTGTCGTATATATAATGATATAATACCCATAGACTGAAAATTAACAAAAACGTGGAAAAACGGCAAAATATTGCCTAATTCGAGGATATTTTGTTTAAATCACATGAAGGAAAAGGAGATTATACACGTCAAATTATTGCAAAATTCGATGATTTTTCGTACGAAACAAAATGGAAGAAAACTTGTTTAAAATGCAATATTATGCGAAATTCTGAAATTTGAAGGCCAAATCACATATCGTGATACTACATGAAATAGTATCGAAATATTGGTAAAAATGAATATATTTACGTAATATCAAACTACATGAAAAACGTGAAAAAGTCACTATTTTACCATATTTGATGATTTTAACTTCATATCATAGAGCGAGGTTTCGTGTTATTTAGATCCAAGAAAAGACATATGACATACTTGTTTCCAATACAAATAATAAAAACCAATATGATTTCATTAGAATTAACAAAAATGTTCTTGATTTTCCGTTTATATTACCGATGGAAGATGTACAAGTAAAACCGCTCTACTCCGGCTGAAACGTCGATATATGCAATAAAAAGCGAACTTCTCCCCTTTTCAATATCCTACTCAGTATTTTAACGAGAAACAAATGGTTGATTGAAAATGAAGTATTTAAGGTTAATTTCTAATCAATTATGTGTTTGCATCATTTTTATCGTATATTTAATTAATTAATAACATTAAACTGATATTCACAAAAACGTGGAAAAACGGCAAAATATTGCCTTATTCGATGATATTTTGTTTTAATCACATAAACGAAAAGGAGATGATACACGTCAAAATATTGCAAAATTCGATGATTTTTCGCACGAAACAAAATGCAAGAAAACTTGCTTAAAATGCAATATTATGCGACATTCTGAGATTTGAAGGCCAAATCACATATCGTGATACTACATGAAATAGTATCGAAATATTGGTAAAAATGAATATATTTACGTAATATCAAACTCCATGAAAAAACGTGAAAAAGTCACTATTTTACCATATTTGAGGATTTTAACTTCAAATCATAGAGCGAGGTATCGTGTTATTTAGATCCAAGAAAAGACATATGACATAGTTGTTTCCAATACAAATGATAAAAACCAATGTGTTTTCATTAGAATTAACAAAAATGTTCTTGATTTTCCGTTTATATTACCGATGGAAGATGTACAAGTAAAACCGCTCTACTCCGGCTGAAACGTCGATATATGCAATAAAAACCGAACTTCTCCCCTTTACTCAGTATTTTAACGAGAAACAAATGGTTGATTGAAAATGAAGTATTTAAGGTTAATTTCTAATCAATTATGTGTTTTCATCATTTTTATCGTATATTTAATTAATTAATAACATTAAACTGAAAATTCACAAAAACGTGGAAAAATGGCAAAATATTGCCTATTCGATGATATTTTGTTTTAATCACATAAACGAAAAGGAGATGATACACGTCAAAATATTGCAAAATTCGATGATTTTTCGTACGAAACAAAATGCAAGAAAACTTGCTTAAAATGCAATATTATGCGACATTCTGAGATTTGAAGGCCAAATCACATATCGTGATACTACATGAAGTAGTATCGAAATATTGGTAAAAATTAATATATTTACATAATATCAAACTACATGAAAAACGTGAAAAAGTCACTATTTTACCATATTTGAGGATTTTAACTGCAAATCATAGAGCGAGGTTTCGTATTATTTAGATCCAAGAAAAGACATATGACAATGTTGTTTCAAATACAAATGATAAAACCAATGTGTTTTCATTAGAATTAACTAAAATGTTCTTGATTTTCCGTTTATATTACCGATGGAAGATGTACAAGTAAAACCGCTCTAATCCGGCTGAAACGTCGATATATGCAATAAAAACCGAACTTCTCTCCTTTTCAATATCCTACTCAGTATTTTAACGAGAAACAAATGGTTGATTGAAAATGAAGTATTTAAGGTTAATTTCTAATCAATTATGTGTTTGCATCATTTTTATCGTATATATAATGAATTAATACCCATAGACTGAAAATTAACAAAAACGTAGAAAAACGGCAAAATATTGCCTAATTCGAGGATATTTTGTTTAAATCACATAAAGGAAAAGGAGATGATAAACGTCAAAATATTGCAAAATTCGATGATTTTTCGTACGAAACAAAATGCAAGAAAACTTGTTTAAAATGCAATATTATGCGAAATTCTGAGATTTGAAGGCCAAATCACATATCGTGATACTACATGAAATAGTATCGAAATATTGGTAAAAATGAATATATTTACGTAATATCAAACTACATGAAAAACGTGAAGAAAGTCACTATTTTACCATATTTGAGGATTTTAACTTCAAATCATAGAGCGAGGTTTCGTGTTATTTAGATCCAAGAAAAGACATATGACATAGTTGTTTCCAATACAAATAATAAAAACCAATGTGTTTTCATTAGAATTAACAAAAACGTTCTTGATTTTCCGTTTATATTACCGATGGAAGATGTACAAGTAAAATCGCTCTACTCCGGCTGAAACGTCGATATATGCAATAAAAACCGAACTTCTCCCCATTTCAATATCCTACTCAGTATTTTAACGAGAAACAAATGGTTGATTGAAAATGAAGTATTTAAGGTTAATTTCTAATCAATTATGTGTTTGCATCATTTTTATCGTATATTTAATTAATTAATAACATTAAACTAAAAATTCACAAAAACGTGGAAAAACGGCAAAATATTGCCTTATTCGATGATATTTTGTTTTAATCACATAAACGAAAAGGAGATGATACACGTCAAAATATTGCAATATTCGATGATTTTTCGCACGAAACGAAATGCAAGAAAACTTGCTTAAAATGCAATATTATGCGACTTTCTGAGATTTGAAGGCCAAATCACATATCGTGATACTACATGAAATAGTATCGAAATATTGGTAAAAATGAATATACTTACGTAATATCAAACTACATGAAAAACGTGAAAAAAGTCACTATTTTACCATATTTGAGGATTTTAACTTCAAATCATAGAGCGAGGTTTCGTGTTATTTAGATCCAAGAAAAGACATATGACATAGTTGTTTCCAATACAAATGATAAAATTTTAAAAGATAAAACCAATGTGTTTTCATTAGAATTAACAAAAATGTTCTTGATTTTTCGTTTATATTACCGATGGAAGATGTACAAGTAAAACCGCTCTACTCCGGCTGAAACGTCGATATAAATAAAAATAATAAAAATAAATAATAATAAAATATATAAATAATAATAAAAATCGAACTTCTCCCCTTTTCAATATCCTACTCAGTATTTTAACGAGAAACAAATGGTTGATTGAAAATGAAGTATTTAAGGTTAATTTCTAATCAATTATGTGTTTGCATCATTTTTATCGTATATTTAATGAATTAATAACATTAAACTGAAAATTCACAAAAAACGTGGAAAAACGGCAACATATTGCCTAATTCGATGATATTTTGTTTAAATCACATAAAGGAAATAGAGATGATACACGTCAAAATATTGCAAAATTCGATGAAAACAAACTACATGAAAAACGTGAAAAAAGTCACTTTTTAACCATATTTGAGGATTTTAACTTCAAATCATAGAGCAAGGTTTCGTGTTATTTAGATCCAAGAAAAGACATATGACAATGTTGTTTAAAAAACAAACGATAAAAATAAATGTGTTTTCATTAGAATTAACTAAAATGTTCCTGATTTTCGGTTTATATTACCGATGGAAGATGTATACTAAAACCGCTCTATTCCGGCTGAAACGTCGATATATGCAATAAAAACAGAACTTCTCCCCTTTTCAATATCTGACTCAGTATTTTAACGAGAAACAAATAGTTGATTGAAAATGAAGTATTTAAGGTTATTATCTAATCAATTATGTGTTTGCATCATTTTTATCGTATATATAATGAATTAATACCCATAAACTGATAATTCACAAAAACTTGGAAAAACAGAAAATATTGCCTTATTCAATGATATTTTGTTTAAATCACATTAAGGAAAAGGGGATGATAAACGTCAAAATATTGCTAAATTCGATGATTTTTCGTACGAAACAAAATGCAAGAAAACTAGCTTAAAATGCATTATTATGCGAAATTCTAATATTTGAAGGCTAAGTCACATATCGTGATACTACTTGAAATAGTATCGAAATATTGGTAAAAATTAATATATTTACATAATATCAAACTACATGAAAAACGAGAAAAAGTCACTATTTTACCATATTTGAGGATTTTAACTGCAAATCATAGAGCGAGGTTTCGTATTATTTAGATCCAAGAAAAGACATATGACAATGTTGTTTCAAATACAAATGATAAAACCAATGTGTTTTCATTAGAATTAACTAAAATGTTCTTGATTTTCCGTTTATATTACCGATGGAAGATGTACAAGTAAAACCGCTCTAATCCGGCTGAAACGTCGATATATGCAATAAAAACCGAACTTCTCTCCTTTTCAATATCCTACTCAGTATTTTAACGAGAAACAAATGGTTGATTGAAAATGAAGTATTTAAGGTTAATTTCTAATCAATTATGTGTTTGCATCATTTTTATCGTATATATAATGAATTAATACCCATAGACTGAAAATTAACAAAAACGTAGAAAAACGGCAAAATATTGCCTAATTCGAGGATATTTTGTTTAAATCACATAAAGGAAAAGGAGATGATAAACGTCAAAATATTGCAAAATTCGATGATTTATTGTACGAAACAAAATGCAAGAAAACTTGTTTAAAATGCAATATTATGCGAAATTCTGAGATTTGAAGGCCAAATCACATATCGTGATACTACATGAAATAGTATCGAAATATTGGTAAAAATGAATATATTTACGTAATATCAAACTACATGAAAAACGTGAAGAAAGTCACTATTTTACCATATTTGAGGATTTTAACTTCAAATCATAGAGCGAGGTTTAGTGTTATTTAGATCCAAGAAAAGACATATGACATAGTTGTTTCCAATACAAATAATAAAAACCAATATGTTTTCATTAGAGTTAACAAAAATGTTCTTGATTTTCTGTTTATATTACCGATGGAAGATGTACAAGTAAAACCGCTCTACTCCGGCTGAAACGTCGATATATGCAATAAAAACCGAACTTCTCCCCTTTTCAATATCCTACTCAGTATTTTAACGAGAAACAAATGGTTGATTGAAAATGAAGTATTTAAGGTTAATTTCTAATCAATTATGTGTTTGCATCATTTTTATCGTAAATATAATGAATTAATACCCATAGACTGAAAATTAACAAAAACGTGGAAAAACGGCAAAATATTACCTAATTCGAGGATATTTTGTTTAAATCACATAAAGGAAAAGGAGATGATAAACGTCAAAATATTGCAAAATTCGATGATTTTTCGTACGAAACAAAATGCAAGAAAACTTGTTTAAAATGCAATATTATGCGAAATTCTGAGATTTGAAGGCCAAATCACATATCGTGATACTACATGAAATAGTATCGAAATATTGGTAAAAATGAATATATTTACGTAATATCAAACTACATGAAAAACGTGAAGAAAGTCACTATTTTACCATATTTGAGGATTTTAACTTCAAATTATAGAGCCAGGTTTCGTGTTATTTAGATCCAAGAAAAGACATATGACATAGTTGTTTCCAATACAAATAATAAAAACCAATGTGTTTTCATTAGAATTAACAAAAATGTTCTTGATTTTCCGTTTATATTACCGATGGAAGATGTCCAAGTAAAACCGCTCTACTCCGGCTGAAACGTCGATATATGCAATAAAAACCGAACTTCTCCCCTTTTCAATATCCTACTCAGTATTTTAACGAGAAACAAATGGTTGATTGAAAATGAAGTATTTAAGACTAATTTCTAATCAATTATGTGTTTGCATCATTTTTATCGTATATTTAATTAATTAATAACATTAAACTGAAAATTCACAAAAACGTGGAAAAACGGCAAAATATTGCCTTATTCGATGATATATTGTTTTAATCACATAAACGAAAAGGAGATGAAACACGTCAAAATATTGCAAAATTCGATGATTTTTCTCACGAAACAAAATGCAAGAAAACTTGCTTAAATTGCAATATTATGCGACATTCTAAGATTTGAAGGCCAAATCACATATCGTGATACTATATGAAATAGTATCGAAATATTGGTAAAAATTAATATATTTACGTAATATCAAACTACATGAAAAACGTGAAAAAAGTCACTATTTAACCATATTTGAGGATTTTAACTTCAAATCATAGAGCGAGGTTTCGTGTTATTTAGATCCAAGAAAAGACATATGACATAGTTGTTTCAATACAAATGAAAAAAACCAATGTGTTTTCATTAGAATTAACAAAAATGTTCTTGATTTTCCGTTTATATTACCGATGGAAGATGTACAAGTAAAACCGCTCTACTCCGGCTGAAACGTCGATATATGCAATAAAAACGGAACTTCTCCCCTTTTCAATATCCTACTCAGTATTTTAACGAGAAACAAATGGTTGATTGAAAATGAAGTATTTAAGGTTAATTTCTAATCAATTATGTGTTTGCATCATTTTTATCGTATATTTAATGAATTAATAACATTAAACTGAAAATTCACAAAAAACGTGGAAAAACGGCAACATATTGCCTAATTCGATGATATTTTGTTAAAATCACATAAAGGAAAAGGAGATGATACACGTCAAAATATTGCAAAATTCGATGATTTTTCGTACGAAACAAAATGCAAGAAAACTTGCTAAAAATGCAATATTATGCGACATTCTGAGATTTGAAGGCCAAATCACATATCGTGATACTACATGAAATAGTATCGAAATATTGGTAAAAATGAATATATTTACGTAATATCAAACTACATGAAAAACGTGAAGAAAGTCACTATTTTACCATATTTGAGGATTTTAACTTCAAATCATAGAGCGAGGTTTCGTGTTATTTAGATCCAAGAAAAGACATATGACATAGTTGTTTCCAATACAAATAATAAAAACCAATGTGTTTTCATTAGAATTAACAAAAACGTTCTTGATTTTCCGTTTATATTACCGATGGAAGATGTACAAGTAAAATCGCTCTACTCCGGCTGAAACGTCGATATATGCAATAAAAACCGAACTTCTCCCCATTTCAATATCCTACTCAGTATTTTAACGAGAAACAAATGGTTGATTGAAAATGAAGTATTTAAGGTTAATTTCTAATCAATTATGTGTTTGCATCATTTTTATCGTATATTTAATTAATTAATAACATTAAATTAAATATTCACAAAAACGTGGAAAAACGGCAAAATATTGCCTTATTCGATGATATTTTGTTTTAATCACATAAACGAAAAGGAGATGATACACGTCAAAATATTGCAATATTCGATGATTTTTCGCACGAAACGAAATGCAAGAAAACTTGCTTAAAATGCAATATTATGCGACATTCTGAGATTTGAAGGCCAAATCACATATCGTGATACTACATGAAATAGTATCGAAATATTGGTAAAAATGAATATACTTACGTAATATCAAACTACATGAAAAACGTGAAAAAAGTCACTATTTTACCATATTTGAGGATTTTAACTTCAAATCATAGAGCGAGGTTTCGTGTTATTTAGATCCAAGAAAAGACATATGACATAGTTGTTTCCAATACAAATGATAAAATTTTAAAAGATAAAACCAATGTGTTTTCATTAGAATTAACAAAAATGTTCTTGATTTTTCGTTTATATTACCGATGGAAGATGTACAAGTAAAACCGCTCTACTCCGGCTGAAACGTCGATATATGCAATAAAAATCGAACTTCTCCCCTTTTCAATATCCTACTCAGTATTTTAACGAGAAACAAATGGTTGATTGAAAATGAAGTATTTAAGGGTAATTTATAATCAATTATTTGTTTACATCATTTTTATCGTATATGTAATGAATTAATAACATTAAACTGAAAATTCAGAAAAACGTGGAAAAACGGCAACATATTGCCTAATTCGATGATATTTTGTTTAAATCACATAAAGGAAATAGAGATGATACACGTCAAAATATTGCAAAATTCGATGAAAACAAACTACATGAAAAACGTGAAAAAGTCACTTTTTAACCATATTTGAGGATTTTAACTTCAAATCATAGAGCAAGGTTTCGTGTTATTTAGATCCAAGAAAAGACATATGACAATGTTGTTTAAAAAACAAACGATAAAAATAAATGTGTTTTCATTAGAATTAACTAAAATATTCCTGATTTTCGGTTTATATTACCGATGGAAGATGTATACGAAAACCGCTCTATTCCGGCTGAAACGTCGATATATGCAATAAAAACCGAACTTCTCTCCTTTTCAATATCCTACTCAGTATTTTAACGAGAAACAAATGGTTGATTGAAAATGAAGTATTTAAGGTTAATTTCTAATCAATTATGTGTTTGCATCATTTTTATCGTATATATAATGAATTAATACCCATAGACTGAAAATTAACAAAAACGTAGAAAAACGGCAAAATATTGCCTAATTCGAGGATATTTGGTTTAAATCCCATAAAGGAAAAGGAGATGATAAACGTCAAAATATTGCAAAATTCGATGATTTATTGTACGAAACAAAATGCAAGAAAACTTGTTTAAAATGCAATATTATGCGAAATTCTGAGATTTGAAGGCCAAATCACATATCGTGATACTACATGAAATAGTATCGAAATATTGGTAAAAATGAATATATTTACGTAATATCAAACTACATGAAAAACGTGAAGAAAGTCACTATTTTACCATATTTGAGGATTTTAACTTCAAATCATAGAGCGAGGTTTAGTGTTATTTAGATCCAAGAAAAGACATATGACATAGTTGTTTCCAATACAAATAATAAAAACCAATATGTTTTCATTAGAGTTAACAAAAATGTTCTTGATTTTCTGTTTATATTACCGATGGAAGATGTACAAGTAAAACCGCTCTACTCCGGCTGAAACGTCGATATATGCAATAAAAACCGAACTTCTCCCCTTTTCAATATCCTACTCAGTATTTTAACAAGAAACAAATGGTTGATTGAAAATGAAGTATTTAAGGTTAATTTCTAATCAATTATGTGTTTGCATCATTTTTATCGTATATTTAATTAATTAATAACATTAAACTGATATTCACAAAAACGTGGAAAAACGGCAAAATATTGCCTTATTCGATGATATTTTGTTTTAATCACATAAACGAAAAGGAGATGATACACGTCAAAATATTGCAAAATTCGATGATTTTTCGCACGAAACAAAATGCAAGAAAACTTGCTTAAAATGCAATATTATGCGACATTCTGAGATTTGAAGGCCAAATCTCATATCGTGATACTACATGAAACAGTATCGAAATATTGGTAAAAATGAATATATTTACGCAATATCAAACTACATGAAAAACGTGAAAAAGTCACTATTTTACAATATATGAGGATTTTAACTTCAAATCATAGAGCGAGGTTTCGTGTTATTTAGATCCAAGAAAAGACATATGACAGTTGTTTCCAATACAAATGATAAAAACCAATGTGTTTTCGTTAGAATTAACAAAAATGTTCTTGATTTTCCGTTTACATTACCGATGGAAGATGTACAAGTAAAACCGCTCTACTCCAGCTGAAACGTCGATATATGCAATAAAAACCGAACTTCTCCCCTTTTCAATATCCTACTCAGTATTTTAACGAGAAACAAATGGTTGATTGAACATCAAGTATTTAAGGGTAATTTATAATCAATTATTTGTTTGCATCATTTTTATCGTATATTTAATGAATTAATAACATTAAACTGAAAATTCACAAAAACGTAGAAAAACGGCAACATATTGCCTTAGTCGATGATATTTTGTTTAAATCACATAAAGGAAATAGAGATGATACACGTCAAAATATTGCAAAATTCGATGATTTTTCGTACGAAACAAAATGCAAGAAAACTTGCTTAAAATGCAATATTATGCGAAATTCTGAGATTTGAAATCCAAACCACATATCGTGATACAACATGAAACAGAATCGAAATATTGGTAAAAATGAATATATTTACGTAATATCAAACTACATGAAAAACGTGAAAAAAGTCACTTTTTAACCATATTTGAGGATTTTAACTTCAAATCATAGAGCAAGGTTTCGTGTTATTTAGATCCAAGAAAAGACATATGACAATGTTGTTTAAAAAACAAACGATAAAAATTAATGTGTTTTCATTAGAATTAACTAAAATGTTCCTGATTTTCGGTTTATATTACCGATGGAAGATGTACACGAAAACCGCTCTATTCTGTCTGAAACGTCGATATATGCAATAAAAACAGAACTTCTCCCCTTTCCAATATCTTACTCAGTATTTTAACGAGAAACAAATAGTTGATTGAAAATGAAGTATTTAAGGTTTTTATCTAATCAATTATGTGTTTGCATCATTTTTATCGTATATATAATGAATTAATACCCATAAACTGAAAATTCATAAAAACGTGGAAAAACGGAAAATATTGCCTAATTCGATGATATTTTGTTTAAATCACATTAAGGAAAAGGGGATGATAAACGTCAAAATATTGCTAAATTCGATGATTTTTCGTACGAAACAAAATGCAAGAAAACTTGCTTAATATGCAATATTATGCGAAATTCTGAGATTTGAAGGCCAAATCACATATCGTGATACTACATGAAATAGTATCGAAATATTGGTAAAAATTAATATATTTACATAATATCAAACTACATGAAAAACGTGAAGAAAGTCACTATTTTACCATATTTGAGGATTTTAACTGCAAATCATAGAGCGAGGTTTCGTATTATTTAGATCCAAGAAAAGACATATGACAATGTTGTTTCAAATACAAATGATAAAACCAATGTGTTTTCATTAGAATTAACTAAAATGTTCTTGATTTTCCGTTTATATTACCGATGGAAGATGTACAAGGAAAACCGCTCTAATCCGGCTGAAACGTCGATATATGCAATAAAAACCGAACTTCTCTCCTTTTCAATATCCTAATCAGTATTTTAACGAGAAACAAATGGTTGATTGAAAATGAAGTATTTAAGGTTAATTTCTAATCAATTATGTGTTTGCATCATTTTTATCGTATATTTAATTAATTAATAACATTTAACTGAAAATTCACAAAAACGTGGAAAAATGGCAAAATATTGCCTATTCGATGATATTTTGTTTTAATCACATAAACGAAAAGGAGATGATACACGTCAAAATATTGCAAAATTCGATGATTTTTCGTACGAAACAAAATGCAAGAAAACTTGCTTAAAATGCAATATTATGCGACATTCTGAGATTTGAAGGCCAAATCACGTATCGTGATACTACATGAAATAGTATCGAAATATTGGTAAAAATGAATATATTTACGTAATATCAAACTACATGAAAACCGTGAAAAAAGTCACTATTTTACCATATTTGAGGATTTTAACTTCAAATCATAGAGCGAGGTTTCGTGTTATTTAGATCCAAGAAAAGACATATGACAATGTTGTTTCAAATACAAATGATAAAACCAATGTGTTTTCATTAGAATTAACTAAAATGTTCTTGACTTTCCGTTTATATTACCAATGGAAGATGTACAAGTAAAACCGCTCTAATCCGGCTGAAACGTCGATATATGCAATAAAAACCGAACTTCTCTCCTTTTCAATATCCTACTCAGTATTTTAACGAGAAACAAATGGTTGATTGAAAATGAAGCATTTAAGGTTAATTTCTAATCAATTATGTGTTTGCATCATTTTTATCGTATATATAATGAATTAATACCCATAGACTGAAAATTAACAAAAACGTGGAAAAACGGCAAAATATTGCCTAATTCGATGATATTTTGTTAAAATCACATAAAAGAAAAGGAGATGATACACGTCAAAATATTGCAAAATTCGATGATTTTTCGTACGAAACAAAATGCAAGAAAACTTGCTTAAAATGCAATATTATGCGACATTCTGAGATTTGAAGGCCAAATCACGTATCGTGATACTACATGAAATAGTATCGAAATATTGGTAAAAATGAATATATTTACGTAATATCAAACTACATGAAAACCGTGAAAAAAGTCACTATTTTACCATATTTGAGGATTTTAACTTCAAATCATAGAGCGAGGTTTCGTGTTATTTAGATCCAAGAAAAGACATATGACATAGTTGTTTCCAATACAAATGATAAAAACCAATGTGTTTTCATTAGAATTAACAAAAATGTTCTTGATTTTCCGTTTATATTACGGATGGAAGATGTACAAGTAAAACCGTTCTATTCCGGCTGAAACGTCGATATATGCAATAAAAACCGAACTTCTCCCCTTTTCAATATCCTACTCAGTATTTTAACGAGAAACAAATGGTTGATTGAACATGAAGTATTTAAGGGTAATTTATAATCAATTATTTGTTTCCATCATTTTTATCGTATATATAATGAATTATTAACATTAAACTGAAAATTCACAAAAACGTGGAAAAACGGCAACATATTGCCTAATTCGATGATATTTTGTTTAAATCACATAAAGGAAATAGAGATGATACACGTCAAAATATTGCAAAATTCGATGATTTTTCGTACGAAACAAAATGCAAGAAAACTTGCTTAAAATGCAATATTATTCGAAATTCTGAGATTTGAAGGCCAAACCACATATCGTGATACAACATGAAATAGAATCGAAATATTGGTAAAAATTAATATATTTACGTAATATCAAACTACATGAAAAACGTGAAAAAAGTCACTTTTTAACCATATTTGAGGATTTTAACTTCAAATCATAGAGCAAGGTTTCGTGTTATTTAGATCCAAGAAAAGACATATGACAATGTTGTTTAAAAAACAAACGATAAAAATAAATGTGTTTTCATTAGAATTAACTAAAATGTTCCTGATTTTCGGTTTATATTACCGATGGAAGATGTACACGAAAACCGCTCTATTCCGGCTGAAACGTCGATATATGCAATAAAACAGAACTTCTCCCCTTTTCAATATCTGACTCAGTATTTTAACGAGAAACAAATAGTTGATTGAAAATGAAGTATTTAAGGTTATTATCTAATCAATTATGTGTTTGCATCATTTTTATCGTATATATAATGAATTAATACCCATAAACTGAAAATTCACAAAATCTTGGAAAAACAGAAAATATTGCCTTATTCGATGATATTTTGTTTAAATCACATTAAGGAAAAGGGGATGATAAACGTCAAAATATTGCTAAATTCGATGATTTTTCGTACGAAACAAAATGCAAGAAAACTAGCTTAAAATACATTATTATGCGAAATTCTGAGATTTGAAGGCCAAATCACATATCGTGATACTACATGAAATAGTGTCGAAATATTGGTAAAAATTAATATATTTACATAATATCAAACTACATGAAAAACGTGAAAAAATCACTATTTTACCATATATGAGGATTTTAACTGCAAATCATAGAGCGAGGTTTCGTATTATTTAGATCCAAGAAAAGACATATGACAATGTTGTTTCAAATACAAATGATAAAACCAATGTGTTTTCATTAGAATTAACTAAAATGTTCTTGACTTTCCGTTTATATTACCAATGGAAGATGTACAAGTAAAACCGCTCTAATCCGGCTGAAACGTCGATATATGCAATAAAAACCGAACTTCTCTCCTTTTCAATATCCTACTCAGTATTTTAACGAGAAACAAATGGTTGATTGAAAATGAAGTATTTAAGGTTAATTTCTAATCAATTATGTGTTTGCATCATTTTTATCGTATATATAATGAATTAATACCCATAGACTGAAAATTAACAAAAACGTGGAAAAACGGCAAAATATTGCCTAATTCGAGGATATTTTGTTTAAATCACATGAAGGAAAAGGAGATTATACACGTCAAAATATTGCAAAATTCGATGATTTTTCGTACGAAACAAAATGGAAGAAAACTTGTTTAAAATGCAATATTATGCGAAATTCTGAAATTTGAAGGCCAAATCACATATCGTGATACTACATGAAATAGTATCGAAATATTGGTAAAAATGAATATATTTACGTAATATCAAACTACATGAAAAACGTGAAGAAAGTCACTATTTTACCATATTTGAGGATTTTAACTTCAAATCATAGAGGAAGTTTCGTGTTATTTAGATCCAAGAAAAGACATATGACATAGTTGTGTCCAATACAAATAATAAAAACCAATATGTTTTCATTAGAATTAACAAAAATGTTCTTGATTTTCAGTTTATATTACCGATGGAAGATGTATAAGTAAAACCGCTCTACTCCGGCTGAAACGTCGATATATGCAATAAAAAGCGAACTTCTCCCCTATTCAATATCCTACTCAGTATTTTAACGAGAAACAAATGGTTGATTGAAAATGAAGTATTTAAGGTTAATTTCTAATCAATTATGTGTTTGCATCATTTTTATCGTATATTTAATTAATTAATAACATTAAACTGATATTCACAAAAACGTGGAAAAACGGCAAAATATTGCCTTATTCGATGATATTTTGTTTTAATCACATAAACTAAAAGGAGATGATACACGTCAAAATATTGCAAAATTCGATGATTTTTCGCACGAAACAAAATGCATGAAAACTTGCTTAAAATGCAATATTATGCGACATTCTCAGATTTGAAGGCCAAATCACATATCGTGATACTACATGAAATAGTATCGAAATATTGGTAAAAATGAATATATTTACGTAATATCAAACTACATGAAAAACGTGAAAAAGTCACTATTTTACCATATTTGAGGATTTTAACTTCAAATCATAGAGCGAGGTTTCGTGTTATTTAGATCCAAGAAAAGACATATGACATAGTTGTTTCTAATACAAATGATAAAAACCAATGTGTTTTCATTAGAATTAACAAAAATGTTCTTGATTTTCCGTTTATATTACGGATGGAAGATGTACAAGTAAAACCGCTCTACTCCGGCTGAAACGTCGATATATGCAATAAAAAGCGAACTTCTCCCCTATTCAATATCCTACTCAGTATTTTAACGAGAAACAAATGGTTGATTGAAAATGAAGTATTTAAGGTTAATTTCTAATCAATTATGTGTTTGCATCATTTTTATCGTATATTTAATTAATTAATAACATTAAACTGAAAATTCACAAAAACGTGGAAAAATGGCAAAATATTGCCTATTCGATGATATTTTGTTTTAATCACATAAACGAAAAGGAGATGATACACGTCAAAATATTGCAAAATTCGATGATTTTTCGTACGAAACAAAATGCAAGAAAACTTGCTTAAAATGCAATATTATGCGACATTCTGAGATTTGAAGGCCAAATCACATATCGTAATACTACATGAAATAGTATCGAAATATTGGTAAAAATTAATATATTTACATAATATCAAACTACATGAAAAACGTGAAAAAGTCACTATTTTACCATATTTGAGGATTTTAACTGCAAATCATAGAGCGAGGTTTCGTATTATTTAGATCCAAGAAAAGACATATGACAATGTTGTTTAAAAAACAAACGATAAAAATAAATGTGTTTTCATTAGAATTAACTAAAATGTTCCTGATTTTCGGTTTATATTACCGATGGAAGATGTACACGAAAACCGCTCTAATCCGGCTGAAACGTCGATATATGCAATAAAAACCGAACTTCTCTCCTTTTCAATATCCTACTCAGTATTTTAACGAGAAACAAATGGTTGATTGAAAATGAAGTATTTAAGGTTAATTTCTAATCAATTATGTGTTTGCATCATTTTTGTCGTATATATAATGATATAATACCCATAGACTGAAAATTAACAAAAACGTGGAAACACGGCAAAATATTGCCTAATTCGAGGATATTTTGTTTAAATCACATAAAGGAAAAGGAGATGATACACGTCAAAATATTGCAAAATTCGATGATTTTTCGTACGAAACAAAATGCAAGAAAACTTGCTAAAAATGCAATATTATGCGACATTCTGAGATTTGAAGGCCAAATCACATATCGTGATACTACATGAAATAGTATCGAAATATTGGTAAAAATGAATATATTTACGTAATATCAAACTACATGAAAAACGTGAAGAAAGTCACTATTTTACCATATTTGAGGATTTTAACTTCAAATCATAGAGCGAGGTTTCGTGTTATATAGATCCAAGAAAAGACATATGACATAGTTGTTTCCAATACAAATAATAAAAACCAATGTGTTTTCATTAGAATTAACAAAAACGTTCTTGATTTTCCGTTTATATTACCGATGGAAGATGTACAAGTAAAATCGCTCTACTCCGGCTGAAACGTCGATATATGCAATAAAAACCGAACTTCTCCCCATTTCAATATCCTACTCAGTATTTTAACGAGAAACAAATGGTTGATTGAAAATGAAGTATTTAAGGTTAATTTCTAATCAATTATGTGTTTGCATCATTTTTATCGTATATTTAATTAATTAATAACATTAAATTAAATATTCACAAAAACGTGGAAAAACGGCAAAATATTGCCTTATTCGATGATATTTTGTTTTAATCACATAAACGAAAAGGAGATGATACACGTCAAAATATTGCAATATTCGATGATTTTTCGCACGAAACGAAATGCAAGAAAACTTGCTTAAAATGCAATATTATGCGACATTCTGAGATTTGAAGGCCAAATCACATATCGTGATACTACATGAAATAGTATCGAAATATTGGTAAAAATGAATATACTTACGTAATATCAAACTACATAAAAAACGTGAAAAAAGTCACTATTTTACCATATTTGAGGATTTTAACTTCAAATCATAGAGCGAGGTTTCGTGTTATTTAGATCCAAGAAAAGACATATGACATAGTTGTTTCCAATACAAATGATAAAATTTTAAAAGATAAAACCAATGTGTTTTCATTAGAATTAACAAAAATGTTCTTGATTTTTCGTTTATATTACCGATGGAAGATGTACAAGTAAAACCGCTCTACTCCGGCTGAAACGTCGATATATGCAATAAAAATCGAACTTCTCCCCTTTTCAATATCCTACTCAGTATTTTAACGAGAAACAAATGGTTGATTGAAAATGAAGTATTTAAGGGTAATTTATAATCAATTATTTGTTTACATCATTTTTATCGTATATGTAATGAATTAATAACATTAAACTGAAAATTCAGAAAAACGTGGAAAAACGGCAACATATTGCCTAATTCGATGATATTTTGTTTAAATCACATAAAGGAAATAGAGATGATACACGTCAAAATATTGCAAAATTCGATGAAAACAAACTACATGAAAAACGTGAAAAAGTCACTTTTTAACCATATTTGAGGATTTTAACTTCAAATCATAGAGCAAGGTTTCGTGTTATTTAGATCCAAGAAAAGACATATGACAATGTTGTTTAAAAAACAAACGATAAAAATAAATGTGTTTTCATTAGAATTAACTAAAATATTCCTGATTTTCGGTTTATATTACCGATGGAAGATGTATACGAAAACCGCTCTATTCCGGCTGAAACGTCGATATATGCAATAAAAACAGAACTTCTCCCCTTTTCAATATCTGACTCAGTATTTTAACGAGAAACAAATAGTTGATTGAAAATGAAGTATTTAAGGTTATTATCTAATCAATTATGTGTTTGCATCATTTTTATCGAATATATAATGAATTAATACCCATAAACTGATAATTCACAAAAACTTGGAAAAACAGAAAATATTGCCTTATTCAATGATATTTTGTTTAAATCACATTAAGGAAAAGGGGATGATAAACGTCAAAATATTGCTAAATTCGATGATTTTTCGTACGAAACAAAATGCAAGAAAACTAGCTTAAAATGCATTATTATGCGAAATTCTAATATTTGAAGGCTAAGTCACATATCGTGATACTACTTGAAATAGTATCGAAATATTGGTAAAAATTAATATATTTACATAATATCAAACTACATGAAAAACGAGAAAAAGTCACTATTTTACCATATTTGAGGATTTTAACTGCAAATCATAGAGCGAGGTTTCGTATTATTTAGATCCAAGAAAAGACATATGACAATGTTGTTTCAAATACAAATGATAAAACCAATGTGTTTTCATTAGAATTAACTAAAATGTTCTTGATTTTCCGTTTATATTACCGATGGAAGATGTACAAGTAAAACCGCTCTACTCCGGCTGAAACGTCGATATATGCAATAAAAACCGAACTTCTCTCCTTTTCAATATCCTACTCAGTATTTTAACGAGAAACAAATGGTTGATTGAAAATGAAGTATTTAAGGTTAATTTCTAATCAATTATGTGTTTGCATCATTTTTATCGTATATTTAATTAATTAATAACATTAAACTGATATTCACAAAAACGTGGAAAAACGGCAAAATATTGCCTTATTCGATGATATTTTGTTTTAATCACATAAACGAAAAGGAGATGATACACGTCAAAATTTTGCAAAATTCGATGATTTTTCGCACGAAACAAAATGCAAGAAAACTTGCTTAAAATGCAATATTATGCGACATTCTGAGATTTGAAGGCCAAATCTCATATCGTGATACTACATGAAACAGTATCGAAATATTGGTAAAAATGAATATATTTACGCAATATCAAACTACATGAAAAACGTGAAAAAGTCACTATTTTACAATATATGAGGATTTTAACTTCAAATCATAGAGCGAGGTTTCGTGTTATTTAGATCCAAGAAAAGACATATGACAGTTGTTTCCAATACAAATGATAAAAACCAATGTGTTTTCGTTAGAATTAACAAAAATGTTCTTGATTTTCCGTTTACATTACCGATGGAAGATGTACAAGTAAAACCGCTCTACTCCAGCTGAAACGTCGATATATGCAATAAAAACCGAACTTCTCTCCTTTTCAATATCCTACTCAGTATTTTAACGAGAAACAAATGGTTGATTGAAAATGAAGTATTTAAGGTTAATTTCTAATCAATTATGTGTTTGCATCATTTTTATCGTATATATAATGAATTAATACCCATAGACTGAAAATTAACAAAAACGTAGAAAAACGGCAAAATATTGCCTAATTCGAGGATATTTGGTTTAAATCCAATAAAGGAAAAGGAGATGATAAACGTCAAAATATTGCAAAATTCGATGATTTATTGTACGAAACAAAATGCAAGAAAACTTGTTTAAAATGCAATATTATGCGATATTCTGAGATTTGAAGGCCAAATCACATATCGTGATACTACATGAAATAGTATCGAAATATTGGTAAAAATGAATATATTTACGTAATATCAAACTACATGAAAAACGTGAAGAAAGTCACTATTTTACCATATTTGAGGATTTTAACTTCAAATCATAGAGCGAGGTTTAGTGTTATTTAGATCCAAGAAAAGACATATGACATAGTTGTTTCCAATACAAATAATAAAAACCAATATGTTTTCATTAGAGTTAACAAAAATGTTCTTGATTTTCTGTTTATATTACCGATGGAAGATGTACAAGTAAAACCGCTCTACTCCGGCTGAAACGTCGATATATGCAATAAAAACCGAACTTCTCCCCTTTTCAATATCCTACTCAGTATTTTAACAAGAAACAAATGGTTGATTGAAAATGAAGTATTTAAGGTTAATTTCTAATCAATTATGTGTTTGCATCATTTTTATCGTATATTTAATTAATTAATAACATTAAACTGATATTCACAAAAACGTGGAAAAACGGCAAAATATTGCCTTATTCGATGATATTTTGTTTTAATCACATAAACGAAAAGGAGATGATACACGTCAAAATATTGCAAAATTCGATGATTTTTCGCACGAAACAAAATGCAAGAAAACTTGCTTAAAATGCAATATTATGCGACATTCTGAGATTTGAAGGCCAAATCTCATATCGTGATACTACATGAAACAGTATCGAAATATTGGTAAAAATGAATATATTTACGCAATATCAAACTACATGAAAAACGTGAAAAAGTCACTATTTTACAATATATGAGGATTTTAACTTCAAATCATAGAGCGAGGTTTCGTGTTATTTAGATCCAAGAAAAGACATATGACAGTTGTTTCCAATACAAATGATAAAAACCAATGTGTTTTCGTTAGAATTAACAAAAATGTTCTTGATTTTCCGTTTACATTACCGATGGAAGATGTACAAGTAAAACCGCTCTACTCCAGCTGAAACGTCGATATATGCAATAAAAACCGAACTTCTCCCCTTTTCAATATCCTACTCAGTATTTTAACGAGAAACAAATGGTTGATTGAACATCAAGTATTTAAGGGTAATTTATAATCAATTATTTGTTTGCATCATTTTTATCGTATATTTAATGAATTAATAACATTAAACTGAAAATTCACAAAAACGTAGAAAAACGGCAACATATTGCCTAAGTCGATGATATTTTGTTTAAATCACATAAAGGAAATAGAGATGATACACGTCAAAATATTGCAAAATTCGATGATTTTTCGTACGAAACAAAATGCAAGAAAACTTGCTTAAAATGCAATATTATGCGAAATTCTGAGATTTGAAATCCAAACCACATATCGTGATACAACATGAAACAGAATCGAAATATTGGTAAAAATGAATATATTTACGTAATATCAAACTACATGAAAAACGTGAAAAAAGTCACTTTTTAACCATATTTGAGGATTTTAACTTCAAATCATAGAGCAAGGTTTCGTGTTATTTAGATCCAAGAAAAGACATATGACAATGTTGTTTAAAAAACAAACGATAAAAATTAATGTGTTTTCATTAGAATTAACTAAAATGTTCCTGATTTTCGGTTTATATTACCGATGGAAGATGTACACGAAAACCGCTCTATTCTGTCTGAAACGTCGATATATGCAATAAAAACAGAACTTCTCCCCTTTCCAATATCTTACTCAGTATTTTAACGAGAAACAAATAGTTGATTGAAAATGAAGTATTTAAGGTTTTTATCTAATCAATTATGTGTTTGCATCATTTTTATCGTATATATAATGAATTAATACCCATAAACTGAAAATTCATAAAAACGTGGAAAAACGGAAAATATTGCCTAATTCGATGATATTTTGTTTAAATCACATTAAGGAAAAGGGGATGATAAACGTCAAAATATTGCTAAATTCGATGATTTTTCGTACGAAACAAAATGCAAGAAAACTTGCTTAATATGCAATATTATGCGAAATTCTGAGATTTGAAGGCCAAATCACATATCGTGATACTACATGAAATAGTATCGAAATATTGGTAAAAATTAATATATTTACATAATATCAAACTACATGAAAAACGTGAAGAAAGTCACTATTTTACCATATTTGAGGATTTTAACTGCAAATCATAGAGCGAGGTTTCGTATTATTTAGATCCAAGAAAAGACATATGACAATGTTGTTTCAAATACAAATGATAAAACCAATGTGTTTTCATTAGAATTAACTAAAATGTTCTTGATTTTCCGTTTATATTACCGATGGAAGATGTACAAGTAAAACCGCTCTAATCCGGCTGAAACGTCGATATATGCAATAAAAACCGAACTTCTCTCCTTTTCAATATCCTAATCAGTATTTTAACGAGAAACAAATGGTTGATTGAAAATGAAGTATTTAAGGTTAATTTCTAATCAATTATGTGTTTGCATCATTTTTATCGTATATTTAATTAATTAATAACATTTAACTGAAAATTCACAAAAACGTGGAAAAATGGCAAAATATTGCCTATTCGATGATATTTTGTTTTAATCACATAAACGAAAAGGAGATGATACACGTCAAAATATTGCAAAATTCGATGATTTTTCGTACGAAACAAAATGCAAGAAAACTTGCTTAAAATGCAATATTATGCGACATTCTGAGATTTGAAGGCCAAATCACATATCGTGATACTACATGAAATAGTATCGAAATATTGGTAAAAATGAATATATTTACGTAATATCAAACTACATGAAAAACGTGAAAAAAGTCACTATTTTACCATATTTGAGGATTTTAACTTCAAATCATAGAGCGAGGTTTCGTGTTATTTAGATCCAAGAAAAGACATATGACATAGTTGTTTCCAATACAAATGATAAAAACCAATGTGTTTTCATTAGAATTAACAAAAATGTTCTTGATTTTCCGTTTATATTACCGATGGAAGATGTACAAGTAAAACCGCTCTACTCCGGCTGAAACGTCGATATATGCAATAAAAACCGAACTTCTCCCCTTTTCAATATCCTACTCAGTATTTTAACGAGAAACAAACGGTTGATTGAACATGAAGTATTTAATGGTAATTTATAATCAATTATTTGTTTGCATCATTTTTATCGTATATTTAATGAATTATTAACATTAAACTGAAAATTCACAAAAACGTGGAAAAACGGCAACATATTGCCTAATTCGATGATATTTTGTTTAAATCACATAAAGGAAATAGAGATGATACACGTCAAAATATTGCAAAATTTGATGATTTTTCGTACGAAACAAAATGCAAGAAAACTTGCTTAAAATGCAATATTATGCGAAATTCTGAGATTTGAAGGCCAAACCACATATCGTGATACAACATGAAATAGAATCGAAATATTGGTAAAAATGAATATATTTACGTAATATCAAACTACATGAAAAACGTGAAAAAAGTCACTTTTTAACCATATTTGAGGATTTTAACTTCAAATCATAGAGCAAGGTTTCGTGTTATTTAGATCCAAGAAAAGACATATGACAATGTTGTTTAAAAAACAAACGATAAAAATAAATGTGTTTTCTTTAGAATTAACTAAAATGTTCCTGATTTTCGGTTTATATTACCGATGGAAGATGTACACGAAAACCGCTCTATTCCGGCTGAAACGTCGATATATGCAATAAAAACAGAACTTCTCCCCTTTTCAATATCTGACTCAGTATTTTAACGAGAAACAAATAGTTGATTGAAAATGAAGTATTTAAGGTTATTATCTAATCAATTATGTGTTTGCATCATTTTTATCGTATACATTATGAATTAATACCCATAAACTGAAAATTCACAAAAACTTGGAAATACAGAAAATATTGCCTTATTCGATGATATTTTGTTTAAATCACATTAAGGAAAAGGGGATGATAAACGTCAAAATATTGCTAAATTCGATGATTTTTCGTACGAAACAAAATGCAAGAAAACTAGCTTAAAATACATTATTATGCGAAATTCTGAGATTTGAAGGCCAAATCACATATCGTGATACTACATGAAATAGTATCGAAATATTGGTAAAAATTAATATATTTACGTAATATCAAACTACATGAAAAACGTGAAAAAGTCACTATTTTACCATATTTGAGGATTTTAACTGCAAATCATAGAGCGAGGTTTCGTATTATTTAGATCCAAGAAAAGACATATGACAATGTTGTTTCAAATACAAATGATAAAACCAATGTGTTTTCATTAGAATTAACTAAAATGTTCTTGACTTTCCGTTTATATTACCAATGGAAGATGTACAAGTAAAACCGCTCTAATCCGGCTGAAACGTCGATATATGCAATAAAAACCGAACTTCTCTCCTTTTCAATATCCTACTCAGTATTTTAACGAGAAACAAATGGTTGATTGAAAATGAAGTATTTAAGGTTAATTTCTAATCAATTATGTGTTTGCATCATTTTTATCGTATATATAATGAATTAATACCCATAGACTGAAAATTAACAAAAACGTGGAAAAACGGCAAAATATTGCCTAATTCGATGATATTTTGTTAAAATCACATAAAAGAAAAGGAGATGATACACGTCAAAATATTGCAAAATTCGATGATTTTTCGTACGAAACAAAATGCAAGAAAACTTGCTTAAAATGCAATATTATGCGACATTCTGAGATTTGAAGGCCAAATCACGTATCGTGATACTACATGAAATAGTATCGAAATATTGGTAAAAATGAATATATTTACGTAATATCAAACTACATGAAAACCGTGAAAAAAGTCACTATTTTACCATATTTGAGGATTTTAACTTCAAATCATAGAGCGAGGTTTCGTGTTATTTAGATCCAAGAAAAGACATATGACATAGTTGTTTCCAATACAAATGATAAAAACCAATGTGTTTTCATTAGAATTAACAAAAATGTTCTTGATTTTCCGTTTATATTACGGATGGAAGATGTACAAGTAAAACCGTTCTATTCCGGCTGAAACGTCGATATATGCAATAAAAACCGAACTTCTCCCCTTTTCAATATCCTACTCAGTATTTTAACGAGAAACAAATGGTTGATTGAACATGAAGTATTTAAGGGTAATTTATAATCAATTATTTGTTTCCATCATTTTTATCGTATATATAATGAATTATTAACATTAAACTGAAAATTCACAAAAACGTGGAAAAACGGCAACATATTGCCTAATTCGATGATATTTTGTTTAAATCACATAAAGGAAATAGAGATGATACACGTCAAAATATTGCAAAATTCGATGATTTTTCGTACGAAACAAAATGCAAGAAAACTTGCTTAAAATGCAATATTATTCGAAATTCTGAGATTTGAAGGCCAAACCACATATCGTGATACAACATGAAATAGAATCGAAATATTGGTAAAAATGAATATATTTACGTAATATCAAACTACATGAAAAACGTGAAAAAAGTCACTTTTTAACCATATTTGAGGATTTTAACTTCAAATCATAGAGCAAGGTTTCGTGTTATTTAGATCCAAGAAAAGACATATGACAATGTTGTTTAAAAAACAAACGATAAAAATAAATGTGTTTTCATTAGAATTAACTAAAATGTTCCTGATTTTCGGTTTATATTACCGATGGAAGATGTACACGAAAACCGCTCTATTCCGGCTGAAACGTCGATATATGCAATAAAACAGAACTTCTCCCCTTTTCAATATCTGACTCAGTATTTTAACGAGAAACAAATAGTTGATTGAAAATGAAGTATTTAAGGTTATTATCTAATCAATTATGTGTTTGCATCATTTTTATCGTATATATAATGAATTAATACCCATAAACTGAAAATTCACAAAATCTTGGAAAAACAGAAAATATTGCCTTATTCGATGATATTTTGTTTAAATCACATTAAGGAAAAGGGGATGATAAACGTCAAAATATTGCTAAATTCGATGATTTTTCGTACGAAACAAAATGCAAGAAAACTAGCTTAAAATACATTATTATGCGAAATTCTGAGATTTGAAGGCCAAATCACATATCGTGATACTACATGAAATAGTGTCGAAATATTGGTAAAAATTAATATATTTACATAATATCAAACTACATGAAAAACGTGAAAAAATCACTATTTTACCATATATGAGGATTTTAACTGCAAATCATAGAGCGAGCTTTCGTATTATTTAGATCCAAGAAAAGACATATGACAATGTTGTTTCAAATACAAATGATAAAACCAATGTGTTTTCATTAGAATTAACTAAAATGTTCTTGACTTTCCGTTTATATTACCAATGGAAGATGTACAAGTAAAACCGCTCTAATCCGGCTGAAACGTCGATATATGCAATAAAAACCGAACTTCTCTCCTTTTCAATATCCTACTCAGTATTTTAACGAGAAACAAATGGTTGATTGAAAATGAAGTATTTAAGGTTAATTTCTAATCAATTATGTGTTTGCATCATTTTTATCGTATATATAATGAATTAATACCCATAGACTGAAAATTAACAAAAACGTGGAAAAACGGCAAAATATTGCCTAATTCGAGGATATTTTGTTTAAATCACATGAAGGAAAAGGAGATTATACACGTCAAAATATTGCAAAATTCGATGATTTTTCGTACGAAACAAAATGGAAGAAAACTTGTTTAAAATGCAATATTATGCGAAATTCTGAAATTTGAAGGCCAAATCACATATCGTGATACTACATGAAATAGTATCGAAATATTGGTAAAAATGAATATATTTACGTAATATCAAACTACATGAAAAACGTGAAGAAAGTCACTATTTTACCATATTTGAGGATTTTAACTTCAAATCATAGAGGAAGTTTCGTGTTATTTAGATCCAAGAAAAGACATATGACATAGTTGTGTCCAATACAAATAATAAAAACCAATATGTTTTCATTAGAATTAACAAAAATGTTCTTGATTTTCAGTTTATATTACCGATGGAAGATGTATAAGTAAAACCGCTCTACTCCGGCTGAAACGTCGATATATGCAATAAAAAGCGAACTTCTCCCCTATTCAATATCCTACTCAGTATTTTAACGAGAAACAAATGGTTGATTGAAAATGAAGTATTTAAGGTTAATTTCTAATCAATTATGTGTTTGCATCATTTTTATCGTATATTTAATTAATTAATAACATTAAACTGATATTCACAAAAACGTGGAAAAACGGCAAAATATTGCCTTATTCGATGATATTTTGTTTTAATCACATAAACTAAAAGGAGATGATACACGTCAAAATATTGCAAAATTCGATGATTTTTCGCACGAAACAAAATGCATGAAAACTTGCTTAAAATGCAATATTATGCGACATTCTCAGATTTGAAGGCCAAATCACATATCGTGATACTACATGAAATAGTATCGAAATATTGGTAAAAATGAATATATTTACGTAATATCAAACTACATGAAAAACGTGAAAAAGTCACTATTTTACCATATTTGAGGATTTTAACTTCAAATCATAGAGCGAGGTTTCGTGTTATTTAGATCCAAGAAAAGACATATGACATAGTTGTTTCTAATACAAATGATAAAAACCAATGTGTTTTCATTAGAATTAACAAAAATGTTCTTGATTTTCCGTTTATATTACGGATGGAAGATGTACAAGTAAAACCGCTCTACTCCGGCTGAAACGTCGATATATGCAATAAAAAGCGAACTTCTCCCCTATTCAATATCCTACTCAGTATTTTAACGAGAAACAAATGGTTGATTGAAAATGAAGTATTTAAGGTTAATTTCTAATCAATTATGTGTTTGCATCATTTTTATCGTATATTTAATTAATTAATAACATTAAACTGAAAATTCACAAAAACGTGGAAAAATGGCAAAATATTGCCTATTCGATGATATTTTGTTTTAATCACATAAACGAAAAGGAGATGATACACGTCAAAATATTGCAAAATTCGATGATTTTTCGTACGAAACAAAATGCAAGAAAACTTGCTTAAAATGCAATATTATGCGACATTCTGAGATTTGAAGGCCAAATCACATATCGTAATACTACATGAAATAGTATCGAAATATTGGTAAAAATTAATATATTTACATAATATCAAACTACATGAAAAACGTGAAAAAGTCACTATTTTACCATATTTGAGGATTTTAACTGCAAATCATAGAGCGAGGTTTCGTATTATTTAGATCCAAGAAAAGACATATGACAATGTTGTTTCAAATACAAATGATAAAACCAATGTGTTTTCATTAGAATTAACTAAAATGTTCTTGATTTTCCGTTTATATTACCGATGGAAGATGTACAAGTAAAACCGCTCTAATCCGGCTGAAACGTCGATATATGCAATAAAAACCGAACTTCTCTCCTTTTCAATATCCTACTCAGTATTTTAACGAGAAACAAATGGTTGATTGAAAATGAAGTATTTAACGTTAATTTCTAATCAATTATGTGTTTGCATCATTTTTGTCGTATATATAATGATATAATACCCATAGACTGAAAATTAACAAAAACGTGGAAAAACGGCAAAATATTGCCTAATTCGAGGATATTTTGTTTAAATCACATGAAGGAAAAGGATATTATACACGTCAAATTATTGCAAAATTCGATGATTTTTCGTACGAAACAAAATGGAAGAAAACTTGTTTAAAATGCAATATTATGCGAAATTCTGAAATTTGAAGGCCAAATCACATATCGTGATACTACATGAAATAGTATCGAAATATTGGTAAAAATGAATATATTTACGTAATATCAAACTACATGAAAAACGTGAAGAAAGTCACTATTTTACCATATTTGAGGATTTTAACTTCAAATCATAAGCGAGGTTTCGTGTTATTTAGATCCAAGAAAAGACATATGACATAGTTGTTTCCAATACAAATGATAAAAACCAATATGTTTTCATGAGAATTAACAAAAATGTTCTTGATTTTCCGTTTATATTACCGATGGAAGATGTACAAGTAAAACCGCTCTACTCCGGCTGAAACGTCGATATATGCAATAAAAACCGAACTTCTCCCCTTTTCAATATCCTACTCAGTATTTTAACGAGAAACAAATGGTTGATTGAACATGAAGTATTTAAGGGTAATTTATAATCAATTATTTGTTTGCATCATTTTTATCGTATATTTAATGAATTATTAACATTAAACTGAAAAATCACAAAAACGTGGAAAAACGGCAACATATTGCCTAATTCGATGATATTTTGTTAAAATCACATAAAGGAAATAGAGATGATACACGTCAAAATATTGCAAAATTTGATGATTTTTCGTACGAAACAAAATGCAAGAAAACTTGCTTAAAATGCAATATTATGCGAAATTCTGAGATTTGAAGGCCAAACCACATATCGTGATACAACATGAAATAGAATCGAAATATTGGTAAAAATGAATATGTTTACGTAATATCAAACTACATGAAAAACGTGAAAAAAGTCACTTTTTAACCATATTTGAGGATTTTAACTTCAAATCATAGAGCAAGGTTTCGTGTTATTTAGATCCAAGAAAAGACATATGACAATGTTGTTTAAAAAACAAACGATAAAAATAAATGTGTTTTCATTAGAATTAACTAAAATGTTCCTGATTTTCGGTTTATATTACCGATGGAAGATGTACACGAAAACCGCTCTAATCCGGCTGAAACGTCGATATATGCAATAAAAACCGAACTTCTCTCCTTTTCAATATCCTACTCAGTATTTTAACGAGAAACAAATGGTTGATTGAAAATGAAGTATTTAAGGTTAATTTCTAATCAATTATGTGTTTGCATCATTTTTGTCGTATATATAATGATATAATACCCATAGACTGAAAATTAACAAAAACGTGGAAAAACTTCAAAATATTGCCTAATTCGAGGATATTTTGTTTAAATCACATGAAGGAAAAGGAGATTATACACGTCAAATTATTGCAAAATTCGATGATTTTTCGTACGAAACAAAATGGAAGAAAACTTGTTTAAAATGCAATATTATGCGAAATTCTGAAATTTGAAGGCCAAATCACATATCGTGATACTACATGAAATAGTATCGAAATATTGGTAAAAATGAATATATTTACGTAATATCAAACTACATGAAAAACGTGAAGAAAGTCACTATTTTACCATATTTGAGGATTTTAACTTCAAATCATAAGCGAGGTTTCGTGTTATTTAGATCCAAGAAAAGACATATGACATAGTTGTTTCCAATACAAATGATAAAAACCAATATGTTTTCATTAGAATTAACAAAAATGTTCTTGATTTTCCGTTTATATTACCGATGGAAGATGTACAAGTAAAACCGCTCTACTCCGGCTGAAACGTCGATATATGCAATAAAAACCGAACTTCTCCCCTTTTCAATATCCTACTCAGTATTTTAACGAGAAACAAATGGTTGATTGAACATGAAGTATTTAAGGGTAATTTATAATCAATTATTTGTTTGCATCATTTTTATCGTATATTTAATGAATTATTAACATTAAACTGAAAATTCACAAAAACGTGGAAAAACGGCAACATATTGCCTAATTCGATGATATTTTGTTTAAATCACATAAAGGAAATAGAGATGATACACGTCAAAATATTGCAAAATTTGATGATTTTTTCGTACGAAACAAAATGCAAGAAAACTTGCTTAAAATGCAATATTATGCGAAATTCTGAGATTTAAAGGCCAAACCACATATCGTGATACAACATGAAATAGAATCGAAATATTGGTAAAAATGAATATGTTTACGTAATATCAAACTACATGAAAAACGTGAAAAAAGTCACTTTTTAACCATATTTGAGGATTTTAACTTCAAATCATAGAGCAAGGTTTCGTGTTATTTAGATCCAAGAAAAGACATATGACAATGTTGTTTAAAAAACAAACGATAAAAATAAATGTGTTTTCATTAGAATTAACTAAAATGTTCCTGATTTTCGGTTTATATTACCGATGGAAGATGTACACGAAAACCGCTCTATTCCGGCTGAAACGTCGATATATGCAATAAAAACAGAACTTCTCCCCTTTTCAATATCTGACTCAGTATTTTAACGAGAAACAAATAGTTGATTGAAAATGAAGTATTTAAGGTTAATTTCTAATCAATTATGTGTTTGCATCATTTTTATCGTATACATAATGAATTAATACCCATAAACTGAAAATTCACAAAATCTTGGAAAAACAGAAAATATTGCCTTATTCGATGATATTTTGTTTAAATCACATTAAGGAAAAGGGGATGATAAACGTCAAAATATTGCTAAATTCGATGATTTTTCGTACGAAACAAAATGCAAGAAAACTAGCTTAAAATACATTATTATGCGAAATTCTGAGATTTGAAGGCCAAATCACATATCGTGATACTACATGAAATAGTATCGAAATATTGGTAAAAATTAATATATTTACATAATATCAAACTACATGAAAAACGTGAAAAAGTCACTATTTTACCATATTTGAGGAATTTTAACTTCAAATCATAGAGCGAGGTTTCGTATTATTTAGATCCAAGAAAAGACATATGACAATGTTGTTTCAAATACAAATGATAAAACCAATGTGTTTTCATTAGAATTAACTAAAATGTTCTTGACTTTCCGTTTATATTACCAATGGAAGATGTACAAGTAAAACCGCTCTAATCCGGCTGAAACGTCGATATATGCAATAAAAACCGAACTTCTCTCCTTTTCAATATCCTACTCAGTATTTTAACGAGAAACAAATGGTTGATTGAAAATGAAGTATTTAAGGTTAATTTCTAATCAATTATGTGTTTGCATCATTTTTATCGTATATTTAATTAATTAATAACATTAAACGGATATTCACAAAAACGTGGAAAAACGGCAAAATATTGCCTTATTCGATGATATTTTGTTTTAATCACATAAACTAAAAGGAGATGATACACGTCAAAATATTGCAAAATTCGATGATTTTTCGCACGAAACAAAATGCATGAAAACTTGCTTAAAATGCAATATTATGCGACATTCTCAGATTTGAAGGCCAAATCACATATCGTGATACTACATGAAATAGTATCGAAATATTGGTAAAAATGAATATATTTACGTAATATCAAACTACATGAAAAACGTGAAAAAGTCACTATTTTACCATATTTGAGGATTTTAACTTCAAATCATAGAGCGAGGTTTCGTGTTATTTAGATCCAAGAAAAGACATATGACATAGTTGTTTCTAATACAAATGATAAAAACCAATGTGTTTTCATTAGAATTAACAAAAATGTTCTTGATTTTCCGTTTATATTACGGATGGAAGATGTACAAGTATAACCGCTCTACTCCGGCTGAAACGTCGATATATGCAATAAAAAGCGAACTTCTCCCCTATTCAATATCCTACTCAGTATTTTAACGAGAAACAAATGGTTGATTGAAAATGAAGTATTTAAGGTTAATTTCTAATCAATTATGTGTTTGCATCATTTTTATCGTATATTTAATTAATTAATAACATTAAACTGAAAATTCACAAAAACGTGGAAAAATGGCAAAATATTGCCTATTCGATGATATTTTGTTTTAATCACATAAACGAAAAGGAGATGATACACGTCAAAATATTGCAAAATTCGATGATTTTTCGTACGAAACAAAATGCAAGAAAACTTGCTTAAAATGCAATATTATGCGACATTCTGAGATTTGAAGGCCAAATCACATATCGTAATACTACATGAAATAGTATCGAAATATTGGTAAAAATTAATATATTTACATAATATCAAACTACATGAAAAACGTGAAAAAGTCACTATTTTACCATATTTGAGGATTTTAACTGCAAATCATAGAGCGAGGTTTCGTATTATTTAGATCCAAGGATAGACATATGACAATGTTGTTTCAAATACAAATGATAAAACCAATGTGTTTTCATTAGAATTAACTAAAATGTTCTTGATTTTCCGTTTATATTACCGATGGAAGATGTACAAGTAAAACCGCTCTAATCCGGCTGAAACGTCGATATATGCAATAAAAACCGAACTTCTCTCCTTTTCAATATCCTACTCAGTATTTTAACGAGAAACAAATGGTTGATTGAAAATGAAGTATTTAAGGTTAATTTCTAATCAATTATGTGTTTGCATCATTTTTGTCGTATATATAATGATATAATACCCATAGACTGAAAATTAACAAAAACGTGGAAAGATTTGTTATGATTTTACGTGTACATCTTCCATCGTTAATATAAACGGAAAATCAAGAACATTATAGTTAATTCTAATGAAAACACATTGTTTTTTATCATTTGTATTGGAAACAACATTGTCATATGTCTTTTCTTGGATCTAAATAATACGAAACCTCGCTCTATGATTTGAAGTTAAAATCCTCAAATATGGTTATATAGTGACTTTTTTCACGTTTTTCATGTAGTTTGATATTACGTAAATATATTCATTTTTACCAATATTTCGATACTATTTCATGTAGTATCACGATATGTGATTTGGCCTTCAAATCTCAGAATTTCGCATAATATTGCATTTTAAGCAAGTTTTCTTGCATTTTGTTTCGTACGAAAAATCATCGAATATAGCAATATTTTGACGTTTATCATCTCCTTTTCCTTCATGTGATTTAAACAAAATATCATCGAATTAGGCAATATTTTGCCGTTTTCCACGTTTTTGTGAATTTTCAGTCCATGGGTTTTGATTCATATAAATACAATAAAAATGATGCAAACACATAATTGATTAGATAATAACCTTAAATACATCATTTTCAATCATCTATTTGTTTCTCGTTAAAATACTGAGTAAGATATTGAAAAGGGGAGAAGTTCGGTTTTTATTGCATATATCGACGTTTCAGCCGGATTAGAGCGGTTTTACGTGTACATCTTCCATCGTTAATATAAACGGAAAATCAAGAACATTATAGTTAATTCTAATGAAAACACATTGTTTTTTATCATTTGTATTGGAAACAACATTGTCATATGTCTTTTCTTGGATCTAAATAATACGAAACCTCGCTCTATGATTTGAAGTTAAAATCCTCAAATATGGTTATATAGTGACTTTTTTCACGTTTTTCATGTAGTTTGATATTACGCAAATATATTCATTTTTACCAATATTTCGATACTATTTCATGTAGTATCACGATATGTGATTTGGCCTTCAAATCTCAGAATTTCGCATAATATTGCATTTTAAGCAAGTTTTCTTGCATTTTGTTTCGTACGAAAAATCATTGAATATAGCAATATTTTGACGTTTATCATCTCCTTTTCCTTCATGTGATTTAAACAAAATATCATCGAATTACGCAATATTTTGCCGTTTTCCACGTTTTTGTGAATTTTCAGTCCATGGGTGTTAATTCATATATATACGATAAAAATGATGCAAACACATAATTGATTAGATAATAACCTTAAATACTTCATTTTCAATCATCTATTTGTTTCTCGTTAAAATACTGAGTAAGATATTGAAAAGGGGAGAAGTTCGGTTTTTATTGCATATATCGACGTTTCAGCCGGATTAGAGCGGTTTTACGTGTACATCTTCGATCGTTAATATAAACGGAAAATCAAGAACATTATAGTTAATTCTAATGAAAACACATTGTTTTTTATCATTTGTATTGGAAACAACATTGTCATATGTCTTTTCTTGGATCTAAATAATACGAAACCTCGCTCTATGATTTGAAGTTAAAATCCTCAAATATGGTTATATAGTGACTTTTTTCACGTTTTTCATGTAGTTTGATATTACGTAAATATATTCATTTTTACCAATATTTCGATACTATTTCATGTAGTATCACGATATGTGATTTGGCCTTCAAATCTCAGAATTTCGCATAATATTGCATTTTAAGCAAGTTTTCTTGCATTTTGTTTCGTACGAAAAATCATTGAATATAGCGAGGTATATATATATTAAGCAAATATATGATCAAATATACTGATGCAAACAAATGTGTTTGCATCATTTTTATCGTATATATATGAATTAAAACTTATGGACTGAAAATTCACAAAAACGTGGAAAACGGCAAAATATTGCCTAATTCGATGATATTTTGTTTAAATCACATGAAAGAAAAGGAGATGATAAACGTCAAAATATTGCTATATTCGATGATTTTTCGTACGAAACAAAATGCAAGAAAACTTGCTTAAAATGCACTATTATGCGAAATTCTGAGATTTGAAGGCCAAATCACATATCGTGATACTACATGAAATAGTATCGAAATATTGGTAAAAATGAATATATTTACGTAATATCAAACTACATGAAAAACGTGAAAAAAGTCACTATATAACCATATTTGAGGATTTTAACTTCAAATCATAGAGCGAGGTTTCGTATTATTTAGATCCAAGAAAAGACATATGACAATGTTGTTTCCAATACAAATGATAAAAAACAATGTGTTTTCATTAGAATTAACTATAATGTTCTTGATTTTCCGTTTATATTAACGATGGAAGATGTACACGTAAAACCGCTCTAATCTGGCTGAAACGTCGATATATGCAATAAAAACCGAACTTCTCCCCTTTTCAATATCTTACTCAGTATTTTAACGAGAAACAAATAGATGATTGAAATTGAAGTATTTAAGGTTATTATCTAATCAATTATGTGTTTGCATCATTTTTATCGTATATATATATGAATTATTACCCATGGACGGAAAATTCACAAAAACGTGGAAAACGGCAAAATATTGCCTAATTCGATGATATTTTGTTTAAATCACATGAAGGAAAAGGAGATGATAAACGTTAAAATATTGCTAAATTCGATGATTTTTCGTACGAAGCAAAATGCAAGAAATTTGCTTAAAATGCAATATTATGCGAAATTCTGAGATTTGAAGGCCAAATCACATATCGTGATACTACATGAAATAGTATCGAAATATTGGTAAAAATGAATATATTTGCGTAATATCAAACTACATGATTAACGTTAAAAAGTTACTATATAACCATATTTGAGGATTTTAACTTCAAATCATAGAGCGAGGTTTCGTATTATTTAGTTCCAAGAAAAGACATATGACAATGTTGTTTCCAATACAAATGATAAAAAACAATGTGTTTTCATTAGAATTAACTTTAATGTTTTTGATTTTCCGTTTATATTAACGAGGGAAGATGTACACGTAAAACCGCTCTAATCCGGCTGAAACGTCGATATATGCAATAAAAACCGAACTTCTCCCCTTTTCAATATCATACTCAGTATTTTAACTAGAAACAAATAGATGATTGAAAATGAAGTATTTAAGGTTATTATCTAATCAATTATGTGTTTGCATCATTTTTATCGTATATATATATGAATTAATACCCATGGACGGAAAATTCACAAAAATGTGGAAAACGGCAAAATATTGCCTAATTCGATGATATTTTGTTTAAATCACATGAAGGAAAAGGAGATGACAAACGTTAAAATATTGCTAAATTCGATGATTTTTCGTACGAAGCAAAATGCAAGAAAACTTGCTTAAAATGCAATATTATGCGAAATTCTGAGATTTAAAGGCCAAATCACATATCGTACGAAAAATCATCGAATTTAGCAATATTTTAACGTTTATCATCTCCTTTTCCTTCATGTGATTTAAACAAAATATCATCGAATTAGGCAATATTTTGCTGTTTTCCACGTTTTTGTGAATTTTCCGTCCATGGGTATTAATTCATATATATATACGATAAAAATGATGCAAACACATAATTGATTAGATAATAACCTTAAATACTTCATTTTCAATCATCTATTTGTTTGATTTTCAGTTTAATGTTATTAATTAATTAAATATACGATAAAAATGATGCAAACACATAATTGATTAGAAATTAACCTTAAATACTTCATTTTCCATCAACCATTTGTTTCTCGTTAAAATACAGAGTAGGATATTGAAAAGGGGAGAAGATCGGTTTTTATTGCATATATCGACGTTTCAGCCGGAGTAGAGCAGTTTTACTTGTACATCTTCCATCGGTAATATAAACGGAAAATCAAGAACATTTTTGTTAATTCTAATGAAAACACATAGGTTTTTATTATTTGTATTGGAAACAACTATGTCATATGTCTTTTCTTGGATCTAAATAACACGAAACCTCGCTCTATGATTTGAAGTTAAAATCCTCAAATATGGTAAAATAGTGACTTTTTCACGTTTTTCATGTAGTTTGATATTACGTAAATATATTCATTTTTACCAATATTTCGATACTATTTCATGTAGTATCACGATATGTGATTTGGCCTTCAAATCTCAGAATGTCGCATAATATTGCATTTTAAGCATGTTTTCTTGCATTTTGTTTCGTACGAAAAATCATCGAATTTTGCAATATTTTGACGTGTATCATCTCCTTTTCGCTTATGTGATTAAAACAAAATATCATCGAATAAGGCAATATTTTGCCATTTTTCCACGTTTTTGTGAATTTTCAGTTTAATGTTATTAATTAATTAAATATACGATAAAAATGATGCAAACACATAATTGATTATAAATTACCCTTAAATACTTCATTTTCAATCAACCATTTGTTTCTCGTTAAAATACAAAGTAGGATATTGAAAAGGGGAGAAGTTCGGTTTTTATTGCATATATCGACGTTTCAGCCGGAGTAGAGCGGTTTTACTTGTACATCTTCCATCAGTAATATAAACGGAAAATCAAGAACATTTTTGTTAATTCTAATGAAAACACATTGGTTTTTATCATTTGTATTAGAAACAACTATGTCATATGTCTTTTCTTGGATCTAAATAACACGAAATCTCGCTCTATGATTTGAAGTTAAAATCCTCAAATATGGTAAAATAGTGACTTTTTTCACGTTTTTCATGTAGTTTGATATTACGTAAATATATTCATTTTTACCAATATTTCGATACTATTTCATGTAGTATCACGATATGTGATTTGGCCTTTAAATCTCAGAATGTCGCATAATATTGCATTTTAAGCAAGTTTTCTTGCATTTTGTTTCGTACGAAAAATCATCGAATATTGCAATACTTTGTCGTGTATCATCTCCTTTTCCTTTATGTGATTTAAACAAAATATCATCGAATTAGGCAATATGTTGCCGTTTTTCCACGTTTTTGTGAATTTTCAGTTTAATGTTATTAATTCATTAAATATACAATAAAAATGATGCAAACACATAATTGATTAGAAATTAACCTTAAATACTTCATTTTCAATCAACCATTTGTTTCTCGTTAAAATACTGAGTTGGATATTGAAAAGGGGAGAAGTTCGGGTTTTATTGCATATATCGACGTTTCAGCCGGAGTAGAGCGATTTTACTTGTACATCTTCCATCCGTAATATAAACGGAAAATCAAGAACATTTTTGTTAATTCTAATGAAAACACATTGGTTTTTATCATTTGTATTGGAAACAACTATGTCATATGTCTTTTCTTGGATCTAAATAACACGAAACCTCGCTCTATGATTTGAAGTTAAAATCCTCAAATATGGTAAAATAGTGACTTTTTCACGTTTTTCATGTAGTTTGATATTACGTAAATATATTCATTTTTACCAATATTTCGATACTATTTCATGTAGTATCACGATATGTGATTTGGCCTTCAAATCTCAGAATGTCGCATAATATTGCATTTTAAGCATGTTTTCTTGCATTTTGTTTCGTAGGAAAAATCATCGAATTTTGCAATATTTTGACGTGTATCATCTCCTTTTCGTTTATGTGATTAAAACAAAATATCATCGAATAAGGCAATATTTTGCCATTTTTCCACGTTTTTGTGAATTTTCAGTTTAATGTTATTAATTAATTAAATATACGATAAAAATGATGCAAACACATAATTGATTATAAATTACCCTTAAATACTTAATTTTCAATCAACCATTTGTATCTCGTTAAAATACAGAGTAGGTTATTGAAAAGGGGAGAAGTTCGGTTTTTATTGCATATATCGACGTTTCAGCCGGAGTAGAGCGGTTTTACTTGTACATCTTCCATCGGTAATATAAACGGAAAATCAAGAACATTTTTGTTAATTCTAATGAAAACACATTGGGTTTTATCATTTGTATTGGAAACAGCTATGTCATATGTCTTTTCTTGGATCTAAATAACACGAAACCTTGCTCTATGATTTGAAGTTAAAATCCTCAAATATGGTAAAATAGTGACTTTTTTCACGTTTTTCATGTAGTTTGATATTACGAAAATATATTCATTTTTACCAATATTTCGATACTATTTCATGTAGTATCACGATATGTGATTTGGCCTTCAAATCTCAGAATGTCGCATAATATTGCATTTTAAGCAAGTTTTCTTGCATTTTGTTTCGTACGAAAAATCATCGAATTTTGCAATATTTTGACGTGTATCATCTCCTTTTCATTTATGTGATTAAAACAAAATATAATCGAATAAGGCAATATTTTGCCGTTTTTCCACGTTTTTGTGAATTTTCAGTTTAATGTTATTAATTAATTAAATATACGATAAAAATGATGCAAACACATAATTGATTAGAAATTAACCTTAAATACTTCATTTTCAATCAACCATTTGTTTCTCGCTAAAATACTGAGTAGGATATTGAAAAGGGGAGAAGTTCGGTTTTTATTGCATATATCGACGTTTCAGCCGGAGTAGAGCGGTTTTACTTGTACATCTTCCATCGGTAATATAAACGGAAAATCAAGAACATTTTTGTTAATTCTACTGGAAACACATTGGTTTTTATCATTTGTATTGGAAACAACTATGTCATATGTCTTTTCTTGGATCTAAATAACACGAAACCTCGCTCTATGATTTGAAGTTAAAATCCTCAAATATGGTAAAATAGTGACTTTTTTCACGTTTTTCATGTAGTTTGATATTACGTAAATATATTCATTTTTACCAATATTTCGATACTATTTCATGTTGTATCACGATATGTGATTTGGCCCTCAAATCTCAGAATGTCGCTTAATATTGCAATTTAAGCAAGTTTTCTTGCATTTTGTTTCGTACGAAAAATCATCGAATTTTGCAATATTTTGACGTGTATCATCTCCTTTTCCTTTATGTGACTTAAACAAAATATCATCGAATTAGGCAATATTTTGCCGTTTTTCCACGTTTTTGTGAATTTTTAGTTTAATGTTATTAATTCATTATATATACGATAAAAATTATGCATACACATAATTGATTAGAAATTAACCTTAAATACTTCATTTTCAATCAACCATTTGTTTCTCGTTAAAATACTGAGTAGGATATTGAAAAGGGGAGAAGTTCGGTTTTTATTGCATATATCGACGTTTCAGCCGGAGTAGAGCGGTTTTACTTGTACATCTTCCATCGGTAATATAAACGGAAAATCAAGAACATTTTTGTTAATTCTAATGAAAACACATTGGTTTTTATCATTTGTATTAGAAACAACTATGTCATATGTCTTTTCTTGGATCTAAATAACACGAAACCTCGCTCTATGATTTGAAGTTAAAATCCTCAAATATGGTAAAATAGTGACTTTTTTCACGTTTTTCATGTAGTTTGATATTACATAAATATATTCATTTTTACCAATATTTCGATACTATTTCATGTAGTATCACGATATGTGATTTGGCCTTTAAATCTCAGAATGTCGCATAATATTGCATTTTAAGCAAGTTTTCTTGCATTTTGTTTCGTACGAAAAATCATCGAATATTGCAATACTTTGTCGTGTATCATCTCCTTTTCCTTTATGTGATTTAAACAAAATATCATCGAATTAGGCAATATGTTGCCGTTTTTCCACGTTTTTGTGAATTTTCAGTTTAATGTTATTAATTCATTAAATATACGATAAAAATGATGCAAACACATAATTGATTAGAAATTAACCTTAAATACTTCATTTTCAATCAACCATTTGTTTCTCGTTAAAATATTGAGTTGGATATTGAAAAGGGGAGAAGTTCGGTTTTTATTGCATATATCGACGTTTCAGCCGTATAGAGCGGTTTTACTTGTACATCATTCATCGGTAATATAAACGGAAAATCAAGAACATTTTTGTTAATTCTAATGAAAACACATTGGTTTTTATCATTTGTATTGGAAACAGCTATGTCATATGTCTTTTCTTGGATCTAAATAACACGAAACCTCGCTCTATGATTTGAAGTTAAAATCCTCAAATATGGTAAAATAGTGACTTTTTTCACGTTTTTTCATTTAGTTTGTAGTTTTTTCATGTAGTAAATATATTCATTTTTACCAATATTTCGATACTATTTCATGTAGTATCACGATATGTGATTTGGCCTTCAAATCTCAGAATGTCGCATAATATTGCATTTTAAGCAAGTTTTCTTGCATTTTGTTTCGTACGAAAAATCATCGAATTTTGCAATATTTTGACGTGTATCATCTCCTTTTCATTTATGTGATTAAAACAAAATATCATCGAATAAGGCAATATTTTGCCGTTTTTCCACGTTTTTGTGAATTTTCAGTTTAATGTTATTAATTAATTAAATATACGATAAAAATGATGCAAACACATAATTGATTAGAAATTAACCTTAAATACTTCATTTTCAATCAACCATTTGTTTCTCGCTAAAATACTGAGTAGGATATTGAAAAGGGGAGAAGTTCGGTTTTTATTGCATATATCGACGTTTCAGCCGGAGTAGAGCGGTTTTACTTGTACATCTTCCATCGGTAATATAAACGGAAAATCAAGAACATTTTTGTTAATTCTACTGAAAACACATTGGTTTTTATCATTTGTATTGGAAACAACGATGTCATATGTCTTTTCTTGGATCTAAATAACACGAAACCTCGCTCTATGATTTGAAGTTAAAATCCTCAAATATGGTAAAATAGTGACTTTTTTCACGTTTTTCATGTAGTTTGATATTACGTAAATATATTCATTTTTACCAATATTTCGATACAAGGATATATTTCGGATATATATTATCAAGGATATATATTATCAATATTTCGATATTTCGATACAATATTTCGAAAATTCACAAAAACGTGGAAAACGGCAAAATATTGCCTAATTCGATGATATTTTGTTTAAATCACAAGAAGGAAAAGGAGATGATAAACGTCAAAATATTGCTATATTCAATGATTTTTCGTACGAAACAAAATGCAAGAAAACTTGCTTAAAATGCAATATTATGCGAAATTCTGAGATTTGAAGGCCAAATCACATATCGTGATACTACATGAAATAGTATCGAAATATTGGTAAAAATGAATATATTTACGTAATATCAAACTACATGAAAAACGTGAAAAAAGTCACTATATAACCATATTTGAGGATTTTAACTTCAAATCATAGAGCGAGGTTTCGTATTATTTAGATCCAAGAAAAGACATATGACAATGTTGTTTCAATACAAATGATAAAAAACAATGTGTTTTTATTAGAATTAACTATAATGTTCTTGATTTTCCGTTTATATTAACGATGGAAGATGTACACGTAAAACCGCTCTAATCCGGCTGAAACGTCGATATATGCAATAAAAACCGAACTTCTCCCCTTTTCAATATCTTACTCAGTATTTTAACGAGAAACAAATAGATGATTGAAAATGAAGTATTTAAGGTTATTAACTAATCAATTATGTGTTTGCATCATTTTTATCGTATATATATGAATTAAAACCCATGGACTGAAAATTCACAAAAACGTGGAAAACGGCAAAATATTGCCTAATTCGATGATATTTTGTTTAAATCACATGAAGGAAAAGGAGATGATAAACGTCAAAATATTGCTATATTCGATGATTTTTCGTACGAAACAAAATGCTAGAAAACTTGCTTAAAATGCAATATTATGCGAAATTCTGAGATTTGAAGGCCAAATCACATATCGTGATACTACATGAAATAGTATCAAAATATTGGTAAAAATGAATATATTTACGTAATATCAAACTACATGAAAAACGTGAAAAAAGTCACTATATAACCATATTTGAGGATTTTAACTTCAAATCATAGAGCGAGGTTTCGTATTATTTAGATCCAAGAAAAGACATATGACAAAGTTGTTTCCAATACAAATGATAAAAAACAATGTGTTTTCATTAGAATTAACTATAATGTTCTTGATTTTCCGTTTATATTAACGATGGAAGATGTACACGTAAAACCGCTCTAATCCGGCTGAAACGTCGATATATGCAATAAAAACCGAACTTCTCCCCTTTTCAATATCTTACTCAGTATTTTAACGAGAAACAAATAGATGATTGAAAATGATGTATTTAAGGTTGTTATCTAATCAATTATGTGTTTGCATCATTTTTATCGTATATATATGAATTAAAACCCATGGACTGAAAATTCACAAAAACGTGGAAAACGGCAAAATATTGCCTAATGCGATGATATTTTGTTTAAATCACATGAAGGAAAAGGAGATGATAAACGTCAAAATATTGCTATATGCGATGATTTTTCGTACGAAACAAAATGCAAGAAAACTTGCTTAAAATGCAATATTATGCGAAATTCTGAGATTTGAAGGCCAAATCACATATCGTGATACTACATGAAATAGTATCGAAATATTGGTAAAAATGAATATATTTACGTAATATCAAACTACATGAAAAACGTGAAAAAAGTCACTATATAACCATATTTGAGGATTTTAACTTCAAATCATATAGCGAGGTTTCGTATTATTTAGATCCAAGAAAAGACATATGACAATGTTGTTTCCAATACAAATAATAAAAAACAATGTGTTTTCATTAGAATTAACTATAATGTTCTTGATTTTCCGTTTATATTAACGATGGAAGATGTACACGTAAAACCGCTCTAATCCGGCTGAAACGTCGATATATGCAATAAAAACCGAACTTCTCCCCTTTTCAATATCTTACTCAGTATTTTAACGAGAAACAAATAGATGATTGAAAATGAAGTATTTAAGGTTATTATCTAATCAATTATGTGTTTGCATCATTTTTATCGTATATATATGAATTAACACCCATGGACTGAAAATTCACAAAAACGTGGAAAACGGCAAAATATTGCCTAATTCGATGATATTTTGTTTATATCACATGAAGGAAAAGGAGATGATAAATGTCAAAATATTGCTATATTCAATGATTTTTCGTACGAAACAAAATGCAAGAAAACTTGCTTAAAATGCAATATTATGCGAAATTCTGAGATTTGAAGGCCAAATCACATATCGTGATACTACATGAAATAGTATCGAAATATTGGTAAAAATGAATATATTTACGTAATATCAAACTACATGAAAAACGTGAAAAAAGTCACTATATAACCATATTTGAGGATTTTAACTTCAAATCATAGAGCGAGGTTTCGTATTATTTAGATCCAAGAAAAGACATATGACAATGTTGTTTCCAATACAAATGATAAAAAACAATGTGTTTTCATTAGAATTAACTATAATGTTCTTGATTTTCCGTTTATATTAACGATGGAAGATGTACACGTAAAACCGCTCTAATCCGGCTGAAACGTCGATATATGCAATAAAAACCGAACTTCTCCCCTTTTCAATATCTTACTCAGTATTTTAACGAGAAACAAATAGATGATTGAAAATGATGTATTTAAGGTTATTATCTAATCAATTATGTGTTTGCATCATTTTTATCGTATATATATGAATTAAAACCCATGGACTGAAAATTCACAAAAACGTGGAAAACGGCAAAATATTGCCTAATGCGATGATATTTTGTTTAAATCACATGAAGGAAAAGGAGATGATA